>NC_079168.1:11142520-11257520 GCF_947568905.1 Ostrea edulis
GGGGTTGCCTAAAAGCTCCGTGTAAAAGCTATAGTTTTTGGAGCCTGTATTTTTGATGTAGATTTTATGGATCAGCATAGAATTTTGAATAAATATGTGAAATTTCATAGAATTAGTTTTTATACACCCGTCTTAAGACGGTCGTATTATGGTATGGCGTTCATGTCCGTCCGTCTGTTAGCTTTTTCGTGTCCGACCCGTAACTTAAATACTACAAGGCCTAGAATCATCAAACTTTGTCTGTAGATACATCTTGGGTAGAAGGTGTGTCGCACATTAAATCCAGGTCACTGTGACTTTTCATTAAGAAGATATCCATCTGTCTGTCCGTCTGTTAGCTTTTTCGTGTCCGACCCATAACTTAAATACTACAAGGCCTAGAATCATCAAACTTTGTCTGTAGATACATCTTGGGTAGAAGGTGTGTCGCACATTAAAACCAGGTCACTCTGACTTTTCATTAAGAAGATATGGCCATATATGGCAAAAACTTGTCCGGCTCATAACTTGAAAACTATTAGACCTAGAATCACCAAAATTGGTCAACTAATGCATCTTAGGTAGAAGGTGTGTCGCATCCTACTTTAAGGTCACGGTGACATTTAATTAAGGTGATACAAAAAAAAATGTTTTAATGGGTACAATCTATACTGTTAACAATATGTGACGGGCGTATCATGTGCCGTGGCGGTGCACTTTATTATTACAGAGTACTCTGAACGTGTCGGCAAATTCGATGCTGAGAATTTTCATTACATTGGACAATTAGAAAATAATTTTGTGTTTAAGCAGTGAAACTTTGTACAATTTTTGATTTAGATGCGATATGTGCACTTATTAATCTGTCTGTTGTGTTTGTATCAGTGGATGGTTTCCTGTTCCTGATGATAGGCACAGCTCTTTATAATGAGCTCATCCACGTAGACTGCATTCCCTGCCTCCGACAGCCAATCAAAGATGTTGAGTACAGTGTCAACACCAGTCCTCGTCACCACGGAAACATACAAAGTGCCGAATTCTCCGACTCTGATGAAATTAACACTTCTGAAAGGACGCCATTGATACAGGATTAAAGTATACCTTAGTAGAAAACTTGTTTTTTGTCAGGACCATAAACTTTCTGTGTAAGTTACAAGTAGCATTATACATACAATTGATTATTCCATTATTTTTATACACCTGTCTTTTCATGGGTCATATTATGCTATTGGCTCGCCTGTCTGTATGTACAACTGTTAGCTTTTTCATGTATGGGTCATCTCTTTCATACTGTGAAGCTTAGGACTATCATACCTGATTAGTTGATGCATCTTGGGTGGGGGGTTAAAGTGTATCATGACCCAAAAGTAGGTCATTGTATCATGACCCAAAAATAGGTCACTGTGGCCTAATAGAATTTCATACTCGTATACATTTGAATACATACTCAATTATGTCCAGATCATGTTTTGCACGCTGTGATATTTATGACCATCAAACTTTGTCAGTTGATGCATCTTGGTGGGGTGGGGGGTCATGACCATATGCATAGTTCCTCCTGTATACCAGTATCTATAATCCCAAAACATTTTCAGCAGAATTAGGGCATGTACATATGTATATACTTTGTGTTGTTTTCACAGTTCTTCAAATCAGGAAAGTGTGATTTATATCAGGGATAGATAATGGTTCTGTTATTGATCAGCTCTTGAATGATAATTACTTATTGCTTGTGAAAATTCAAAGGAAGAAAAAAACTTTAAAAAGCAGCAATATATCTTGAATGACATTCCTCAAACATGCACTGTTTATTTTTCAAACTTCACATTAAGATTAAGTTGAGATATATTAATTGCAGACTCAAGGAAAAACCTTCAAGTGAAAATATGAGTAGCAGTTGAATTTTCGTAAGTTTACTCTTTTGTTTATAATGCATGAACAATATTAGGTACTGTATTGTTTAATCATGAATGTTCATACATGTAATTGTTTATTTCCTGTGATATTTCTATAAAAACATTAAAATTTATATATGTTGTGTGGAAAAGTGGTTTCAGTATTTTTTTTAATTTTTAATTTTTTGGGTTTTTGTTGTTGTATATTTTGAAACTTTCTCTATTTCCTTTTTGGAAGGTATTTTCATTGTATATATTCATTGTAAAATTACTCAACTGACTATATAGAATTGAGAAAATATTGTTCAAGTAATATAACAAAAGATGAAAAATTATTTTTGTATATGAGTATATGTTTTGATAATATGAAATAGAAGTATTATATGGGTGAATAGTGATATTGTTGTACAGTATGCTTGCATTCAGTCGTAGCTATAGAGTTTCAGGTACATGTTATGAACAATGGAACCTTGTGAGGAAATGTTCAGAAAATTTATATAATTGATAAAAAGATACTCAATATAGGTTATGTATATACTGTAATGATGTGCATTGTATATTTTTATGTTTGGATACAATCTCTTTTTTAGAAATATAAATTTTCAACATTGTGTATTGTTTTCATGGAACATAAATATATGTGACTTCAGACAGACTTTATTTATTTATATTGTGTTGAAATAAGTTAAAGACATATAGAACAGGCAGTATGTACAAGTATCCATCAATGGCAGATCACTAAGCATAAACGACTACATGAAACATATAATCCTTCTTGCTTTTGGTAAGTGTCCATGTACAAAAAATAATACACTAATAAATAGATTAAATCAAGGAACCGACAACCTCCAACTACAAGTGTACTGGAATGTGTGTGTGTGTATAAAAAGCACAGAGAAATTCATTATTATATGGATGCCCACTTCTGCCCCTGCTTGGGGTTGAATTCACAACCTGTGGAACCAAATCTCCTAGCAACGTGTGACCAGTGCGCTAGACCACTCGACTATCTAGTCAAGTAAAAAAAAGCTTGCTTTCGATGATGATGGAATTCTCGCCACGCTGTCACACGCTACACAGTCATTGAATATGGAAATGGGATACAGTTATTTGATGTAAATTATATATATTCACACACACACATCATGTGCTGACGTCATAATGCTTAACAGTATATTTAGAGTGAGAATGAGGACAATCAAGAGGTATAACAGTTTGAAAACAAATTTAAGAACACCATGAACATACAAAATACACATCAGAACACCATGAACATACATAATACACATCAGAACACCATGAACATACATAATACACATCAGAACACCATCAACATACATAATACACATCAGAACACCATCAACATATATAATACACATCAGAACATGAACATACATAATACACATCAGAACATGAACATACATAATACACATCAGAACAAATGAACATACATAATACACATCAGAACATGAACATACATAATACACATCAGAACACCATGAACATTCCTAATACACATATGAACATACATAATACACATCAGAACACCATGAACATACATAATACACATCAGAACATGAACATACATAATACACATCAGAACACCATGAACATACATAATACACATCAGAACATGAACATACATAATACACATCAGAACATGAACATACATAATACACATCAGAACATGAACATACATAATACACATCAGAACATGAACATACATAATACACATCAGAACATGAACATACATAATACACATCAGAACAAATGAACATACATAATACACATCAGAACATGAACATACATAATACACATCAGAACACCATGAACATACATAATACACATCAGAACATGAACATACATAATACACATCAGAACATGAACATACATAATACACATCAGAACACCATCAACATATATAATACACATCAGAACATGAACATACATAATACACATCAGAACATGAACATACATAATACACATCAGAACACCATGAACATACATAATACACATCAGAACATGAACATACATAATACACATCAGAACACCATGAACATACATAATACACATCAGAACATGAACATACATAATACACATCAGAACATGAACATACATAATACACATCAGAACACCATGAACATACATAATACACATCAGAACACCACGAACATGCATAATACACATCAGAACACCATGAACATACATAATACGTTTGCAAAATGTCAAAAAATCCTTTAAAATCACGTTCCTATCTTCATAAATTTTAAGAAAGTCTATCTTTTAAATCCAAAAAGCCTAAGAATTTGATCCCTCCATGTTCTGCGCGGTTTGACCATACAGAGTTCTTCTGCAGGAGAAAATCCCGTGGGGCTGACGAAACTATACGGTAAAGGCCTTGGTTTCGCGGGCTTGGTCTCCTCTTCTTTGCTCTTGGTGGCATCCTGGGATTCTGGTGCAAGTTTAAAGGTTTCTATACTCGACAGAAACAGCTTTCGGGGAATAAACTTTTGTATTTTCCCTGTTTCTAATGCAGCAAGATCCCCAGGTTTGTCCAATCCAAATTTGACTGACTTGGTTTTCTGTTTTAACTCTTGTAATTTAACAGGTTTCTGTAAACATTTGTTTTCCTGACTCGCATCTGAGGTGTTCACAATTTTTGTTTCTTCCAAAACACTGCCGTCATCCTGATCTAATTTCTGGACTGTTATGTCTTTGAGAACTATTGCACATGCATTTTCGATAATGTTCACGATGTATACTGCAACATCCTCTGTTTTTATATCAAGTTCTTCGCCACTTATTTTAGGAACTGAATGTGTGATTTGTCCGCTCTCAAAGGCTGCCTTGTCTTCTGACTTTTCCTCCAGCATTGCCTTTTTTGTCCCCGTGCTTGTCTCAAAGACATTTCTCTTCCTTTCCTTCGGTTTATGTAACTGCAAGAAATAATCATTATCAGCCCATGACGGCAGGAATGAAGACACATTTGCATTGACAGCTTTTAAAATTTCAATTTTCGAGATGGTCTCCTTAACTTGTTCATAAGGTACAAAGTCATTTTTCATATCATTGTCGTCTGTCATAGAGCGGAAAACATTTCTAGAGATCATCTTTTGATTTTCCATTTGCATTTTATCGCCTCCAAGCAATCACACGGTATGTTTATGTTTGGTCGCAAGGGTGAATGTGTTACGTCGTACACATTATGACGTGCTGTACATTGTGACGTAATAAATTGGTGACGTTTAAGAAATCAGATATTCTCTGAAAGAAGAGCATACACTTTCACCTCTTTCCTGTCCTGTTTTTCACTCACAAAGCATATGCTTAGTGTACAGTAAATGATTAATGTCAACCATTAATTTTTCATTTCATGAAAACGAATTCTTGAAATGAATTGATGATCATTGGGATAAAAAAAAAAAAAAAGAAAAAAAAAAGAAGCACTAAATACTATAGCAGCACCTCTTATCACATGAGCTTGAAAAATCATCTCAGGCGACCTAAAAAAAAACCACCAAAAAACGAGGGTTAAGGGTTTTTTCACAAACGCCCCATAGTTATTGATAAATTTTCATAAGATATAAAGTATTCATCTAAATATTAAAAAAAATTTAGGACTTGAAATTTGTTGTGAAGGGGGAAATTGGGTATCTAGTGTAGGGTTCTATCTAAAAACACATTTCATTTATTGTCGGGTGAAAATAACCGAAACAAATGTTCAATATAATTTTTTTTCTTTGTATGAGAATACCAAAACCAATACAAAGCTTGCAAATGGTCCCAGTAAAGCATATACGAGATTTTTTGTTTATTATCTGTGTTAGTATCTTTGAAAACGCTAAAGGGTCTCTTTTTGATATTTCATGTGCTTGAAAAACAGCATATAAAGTAAAATCTGAGAAATATTAGAATTATCAACTAAATCATTAGATAACCACACCATAGATATGCAGCCGAAAAATATACATGTAATCTCGTCTGTGCAGTCTGGCAATTAGACTCATTTGGGAAAAGTTTTTGGCCAAATAAAATTAATTAACATTAAAAGATTGTCATTAACAATACATTATATATCCAAGACACCCATGGAATTCAGGTCTGAATTATTTACAAAACCTATTGTCGTCTCTTTCAAGTTCACCAAAAGTGTTCTTTATCAACGTTTAATAGATAACTTTTGTTTACAATCATATCTCAAAAGACCAATCAACTTAAAAGGGAAAAAAATTATCCTTAAATTCAGAACGTCTTCACATTCTTTGAATATTGAAAAAGGCAGGCACAATAATGTTTTAAGGACTGCGAGGCTTTGTAAATTATGTGATTATAATGATATAGAAGATGAGTTTCATTTTATCCTGAAATGTCCATTTTACAACGATTTGAGAAAGAAATATATTAAGGGTTTTTATTACACAAAACCAAGTGTCTTTAAATTAGTTAAGCTCCTTAGTGTAGACAATACTAAAGAACTCAATAACTTGGGAAAATTCTTAGTACAAGCTGTGAAAATACGAAGTTTAGCATTGTAAGTCAAAAATGTAATTATAGTATTTTTCTAATAACATGTGCATCTCATAATGTGATTACATGTATATTATTTTATATTTGTATTTCTTTTCCTTCTATCTTCTCCTATCCACTCACCTGTTGTTTTATCTTATTCAATTAGATATATTGTGTATATACATGTACATGTACTAGATGTATTCCGATGAGTTGTATAACTCAAGGACAATAAAGAATTGAATTGAATTTATGTTCACTAGACTTTTGAACATGGAAATTGTATTGATTAGAAATGATTAATTTTCGTTATTCAAAGTCTAACCTAATTAAAGTCATCATCGTCTAATTTTGATCTTTTTTTTTTTTTTTTTTTGCTCATTACAACCGTTACCTAATAGGTATGGAGGTGGCCGGTGTAAATTCACGGTGTTGACAGGATAATTGTTTAACTGCTGGGTAAAGAACTGACCGGTCACACCGGACCCTGTCCGTGGCGTGAAGACATGATGCACTGTAACACCTCGCATCATTAAAAAAAAACGTCAACACCATGTACATTTATCTGTAATTACAAGAATTTCTCAAATTAAAGCTGTTCTGGTTTTAAAGTTTGAATTCGTACTTTAACTAGTTTTGTTTTGAAAATGGTTCCCTCATATTGAATAAAATTGGAAATCATATTTAATGATTTAAAGCTAGAAAGCAATACGACATTTTTTCTTATAGGTTAATTCACCAGACATCATACAGCCTTTATCTACATAAAGGATGTTCTAAAGGTTTTCATATATATGAGAGAATTCAACACGAACGTAGAATCACGAGACTCCTCACCGTGGATCGACGTCAGGCTTTGGGTCGATCGATATTCAAATGAAAAGTTGAACATGTTGACGGAATTTAAATAGTCATTTATATTTTCTCAATTTAAAATAGCAATTTTTTGAATGAACATATTGAATACATAAAAAAGTTAATTCAAACACACTATCTTGCCAAAATAGCACACATCTCTCCTACATATAGTATTTCTTATAGATTAGAAAAGTATGTGTACATTAAGATAAAACGGTGTCCAATCCATGGTGAAAACAGGGGACAAGGACAAATAAAATGTTTTAGAGATGTAGTACAAAATTTATTGAGATTTATTTTTTACAAATGAAATTTCAATTTTAATCACAGGCATTTATCTATATATGTGAGAGTTGCCCTTGATAGAATGACCTATGAATTTAATTCAAAATGTCAAGTACGCCTAAAATGAAAGTTTCTTAAGTAATCTGATTTAAAGTTGTGCTTGAAATGCAAATTAAATCAAACTTTAACCGTCATATTCATTAGTATGGTTTGTTGTTCGGAATTATATATACATCCACAAAGTTTTATATCTCCTTGACGTTTTCTTGTGTTACAATGATGTCTCAAATTTGTACTATGTATGGTACCTGAATTTGTGAATAAACCCATCCCTAGATACTATACACGCTCCTGTCCTACATGTAGAAAACCACAGCAGTCAGTTGTACTATTGTATCCGATATATTTACAATACTGTCAAAATGAAAGTAATAACTTTCTAATTTATGAAAAGAAATACTAGTCTTTCAGAACTGTTACCATCTCCTAAAGAAGACAAAAAATTAGATAGAAGAAATTAGTAAAAGAAAAATGTAAACTTAATGAAGAATCTTCAATTAAAACATCTCCATTTTTATCATAAAACATGTTGCATGTATTTCTTCATTCTTAACCACATGTATTTGAACTCTGTCCAGTGCACCAGGTGCAGAGAGATAAATATTGAATCAATCCACCTTCAAAGTTTACAGTCTAAAATTTTAATTATTGTGTTTAATAATATCAATTTTTTGTGTTTAATTATTCCTGCGGGTCAGCTTCATTGAGTTTCACGGTGTTGACAAATTAATTACACAGAGGCGTAATGGCCAAGATAGCCGTGAAAAACGCCCGGGCCAGTGGTCACACTTTCTTATCCCAAGGCAATAATCTCGCGTGTGCTCAGGTCATTTTAGCAGTCTCCCGATTCCAACGATTTCATTGGTTGAAATACAAGGAGTCCACAATCTTTATAAACTGTTGAAGGTATGAATTTCAGCATCATTCGCTGATTGCATTTCGGAGCAAAGAAACAAAATCAGACATGGCAGGGCTTTATTCTTTACCACAGTCTGCCTTCTATCCCAGTCAACCAGCGGTTCAGCTTCCCACTTACGACTTCTCCGCTTTAAAGTTTCAGACAACAACTGCTTCCAATCAAGCATTCCAAGGTATAATAATTTCTTATTTTCTCCACGTCCTAAACCGATTAAACGCTGTAAAGTATACTTTCATACCCTCAACCCACACGCAAGCACGCACTCATATATATATATATATATATATATATATATATATATATATGTATATTTACTGACTTTCATCACGGTGACCCGAGTGGAATACAGCAAATCGTCACTCTCTTTTTTATATATATATGGAATGCGGTATCTTTGGAGATATACTGTTAAAGCATAACATGTGTAATAATTGTGATGCAAGCAATTCATAGCTATGAAAACGAAGCTAAATTGTTTTCTATACATCGTATTTTTTTCACTTTAGGTCAGACCGGAATAAATCAGATGGGTGGGGCCTATGTTAATGGCAAGGCACTTTCCGAGTCCGTGCGACGACAGATCGTAGAGATGTCCCAGAACAACATTCGTGCTTGCGACATCGCCAAGCAACTCAAAGTTTCACATGGATGTGTCAGCAAGCTGTTGAAGAAATATCGAAACACAGGTTCTTATAAAGCTGGCTCGACAGGTGGATCCAAGCCAAAGGTTGCCGTACCGGAAGTTGTGAAGATGATTATGGGATATAAAGATGAAAATCCCACCATATTTGCCTGGGAGATACGGGAGAGGCTGATTAAAGAGAGAAAGGTTACAAAGTTTAACATCCCAAGCATAAGTTCCATCAACAGGATCTTGCGTATCAATCCATCCGACACAACCCGGCGTTCCTCCTTGGGATCTAGTTCTTCCCCGTCATCATCTGAAAGTTCTGTAAGCCCACCCATCCTTGTCAAGCGCTCCCCCGTTGGTTATAGTATCAATGCTATCTTAGGGCACCAGAATGCACCAGAGAATTCTGAAGTTTCCTCAACACCGATAATGCCTCAACTGCGGAAACGGAAGTTTGGTGAAATTGATGATGGCGATGATATTCTGAAAATTGCAGTTAAATCGGCTCGTCTGATAGAGGAGGATGAACCCCCAGAAAAAACAACAGAGAAATCGGATAGTACCGGATGTTCATTGCCAGCTGCTCCACAACCGCCCACTACTGATCTCTGCAAAGATCTGGGCTCTCTCCTTGATATGCTTCCATGGGTGCCTTCACAAATCTCCTCATTCAAAAGTAATCCTGCGAATCAGTTGGACGACTCCTTTGCTTCTCTCATTGGTTCCAATAAAGGCACATTAGGCAAAGATATCCAGGAAAATCAAACAGCACCTGACGAGAAAGAACAACACCAGTTACATGCGGTGGATATATCAAAGTCAAGCGTTCCAAAGATTGAGATGTTTCACACTTCTCTGCCAGCAGTCCAGCCTCACGAGAGTTCCTACTCTCAGCAGAAGTCACAGACCAGCGAGACAACAGTTCCGAGACCTGTACCATCATTCACGTGCTCCTCTGGGGCAGTGCCTGTACCATCATTCACGTGCTCCTCTGGGGCAGTGCCTGTACCATCATTCACGTGCTCCTCTGGGGCAGTGCCTGTACCATCATTCACGTGCTCCTCTGGGGCAGTGCCTGTACCATCATTCACGTGCTCCTCAGGGGCAGTACCTGTACCATCAACCACGTGTTCCTCAGGGGCAGTACTTATGCCATCATTCACATGCTCCTCAGGGGCAGTACCTGTACCATCAACCACGTGTTCCTCAGGGGCAGTACTTATGCCATCATTCACATGCTCCTCTGGGGCAGTGCCTGTACCATCATCCACGTGCTCCTCAGGGGCAGTACCTATGCCATCATTCAGCTGTTCCTCTGGGGCAGTGCCTAACAACCGTCCAGTTCCATCCACACCCTTCTACCCCGTGCCTTCCTGCTCGCAGCCCTTCATCACTGGTCTACCTTCCTACAGTTATCCAAGCTACGTCCCACCACCGTATGTAACAAACCAGAGGAGTCTCTACCCGGCTACCTCTTTCTCTTCGGATCCCCTCGCTTCAGCTTTCCATGCTCCGATCTCGACTTACACGGGATACCCAAGTTCATCTTATCCATATTTTTATCAACAGTAAGCGAAGTCACCTGTTATGTGTATAAATGTATCAAATTGCCAGAGAGTAATATATAGTTATTATTTATTTTTTGTAAATAAATTCTATGCACCTTTCTTTAATTCTATGCACCTTTCTTTAATATATGTAAGCAGAAAAATGTTGGCACTTTTCATTGATTTTTCGAATTTTTGTAATAAAAAATAAAGGAACAGAACTCCATGTATCACTAGTTTATATCTCTACTTTTAGAAAAGATCTTAATTTTTCGATCGTATAGGAAGGAAATACATGTACTATAATGGTGCATTTTAAACATGTTATCCAAAACGTCAAGTACTCCGTATCTCAACAAACAAAAGGCTTTTGCCGTAAAGGTCAGTTTTGACATGGCTTCAAGATGTGCTGAAAAAATACACGTAAAAAGTTTGGTGTGTGATTTGTACTTTATCTGCTGTGGCAAACTTGTACTCATACAGTATCGGTCGCGGGGATCAGTGGTCGGAGCGTTCCCCTCTTGACCGGAAGATCCTGGGTTCGAGTACCGCTCGCTTGTGGATTATTCCCTTGAATGATATACGCATCGGGTTAAATACAACTTTTAGACTTGGTCGTTGGTTGATTAAGGTTTGTGATATTTGCGACAGTACGTGTGGCGATTTTGGTATCTACATAGGTGACCTTGTGACCTACATGCACATATAACCTTTTGACCTTATTCGGGCTTGTGATTAATCCAAACAAAGAGGATATGCAATGTTGGCAATAGTTTAATGGGTTTTACTGTTATGCTAGAATGAGCTACAATCTAGCCTTTTTGGCGAGATAATGCGTGAGAGCTTCTGAGAGTTTCTGTCCTGCTACATTTACCCACGGTCATGGAAAACCATTTAATTAATTCAACACTGTCGCATTCTCTAATTACATGTATTTTTAAATGAAGTATTAGTATTTCAAGATATTTTTAACCGAAGTATTGTCAGCAATACTACCAATTAAAATTTGCTCTATGATCAGAATGGGAGGTGTAATTTAACATCCTTTTGAAGGTGTAACTGTAATCATTTAAAGCTGCATGCGTTGCAAATATTTAGAGAGCGTCACAATTGTTTAGATTTAAGATTTTTTTCCCCCAATTATGGGCCCATATTGTATAATGAAAGCACCATGTCTATCATGAAACACCAAGTTGAAGCGTTAAGTTCTCTATATCTTTAAATAATTAGCGATATATCATTAACGAAATTTAAGATATCCGTTATTTTAAATAGAGAATTCTCTAATTTATTTGGGAATACTTGAATTATTCATATCTGTGAATAGATTTGAGTGGCTGTTATAATTTGATTCAAAGTAATTTAATTGAAATTAACTGTTTTTTTTTTTTTCAAAGTGATAAGATGAAGATGGTCTTTCATATCAAAGAAAGCTGGTAAACACATAAATGCATTGTACTGAGTGCAATTCTCTTTAATGAAAGCAATTTAAAAGATGTCGTTACATTAAATTACAAGAGACGGTCAAAAACTAATTTCAACCAAAAAAATAGAACCATCAGATGCGGATCAAGGAATTGAAGTCAGTGGCGGAGGCAACTTCATGAGGCAAGGGTCTGCGGCTGGGGGCTGACTTAAGGTCTCCAATGGGTCCAGGGCAAAATCCTGGTGGGGTTAAGGGGGCGATGTCCCTGGAAGCTCCTGCATTTTCTATAGGGCTTGAAATATGTCTTTTATGTAGTAATTTTTACTATTTTCTGTCATTTTTAATGAGGTGAAATTAATTAAATGACACAAATGCTAAGAGTTTTTGGAATAAAATATAAGTTCTCCTAATAAAAGTAACAATGAATCAAAAGATCTCGTCATTTATTTCACTGAGAGTGGGAAAAATTATTCCTTCTTTTATCGAATTTGTTTTTAAAACAAAAGACCATGATTCACTTAAAACTAGAAAATTTTAGTAGGGGTGTGTGTCTGCCATTGACTATTAAAACAATGTTAGAGCACTGGGATAGAAGAAATCCCGGTCGTATCACCGTAATTAGATCACTTATTTTATCTTGTAATTTGGTACATTTATTTATTGCTATATCTAAAGATATCGATATCATTCAACAAATAGATCACATTTTGTTTGAATTCTTATGGAAGAGTCCTGTTCCCAAAATTAAGGGAACAAAATGTACACAGGATTATGAAATGGGGAGGAGTTAAAATGACTGATATCGAGAATTCTATATACATCATAAAATATCTTGAGGAAAAATTACTTAAAGGCCGAGATGATTTAAATTCACTTGGCCTGTGAACCCCCTGTCAATCAATTAAAATTAATCATCGGATTGGATTTTTAGATATATAGACATTTAGATTTATCGACGACGTTTTGTTTATTATCAGTAAAATCGTTTCGATTTTTAAAATTTCACAAACAAATGCAATCTGAAACAAATTTTAAAAGTGACAGTTTTTAATAGAAAACTCGAAGAAATGTTCATGCTGAATTTATTTTGTTTCACGAAGGCAGTTTTTTTTCTGAAATTCAGGGATATCCTCCTATTTTAACGCTAAAAATTCTTGTTAATACACGTCTTTTAAACTTGTAAAAAATGATTGAATCAAGACCTAAGTTCCAATTGGTTTTATTATATAGTAAATAACTTTATTTTATCGATCTTTCACGCAACACCTTTAGGGAAATTAACATGAGACTTGCAACACCTTTTTAATTATGATTACATACGCCAAAGAAATCTTGTTTTCAGCTGTGTACCATTTTACCAGGGGGTAAAACTCCAAACATGGTGAGAAAAGGTTCTGCAAAATGACAGGCGGTATTGATATCAAGGTTTTTACTTCCGGCAACTTTATGCTCTACAGAATTTGGAGATCTATGCAAGTCTATAAAACTTGCTTTCGATGACGATGGAATTCTCGCAACACTGTCACACGCTACACAGTCATTTAGAATGGAAATGGGATACAGCTATTTAACGTACATAAGAGGATCATACAAGATACACATTGCATTTGAAATATTTTATATAAAGCACAGAAATAGCAATGAACTCTTAAATGAACATTACTACCCTAAGTGAAGAAATATTTGATATAAAGCACAGGAAATTTCACTTTATTTGGATACCCACTTCCGCCCCTACTCGGAGTTGAACTCACGACCTGCGGAACCAAATCTCCTAGCAGCTTGTAACCAACACGCTAGACCGCTCGACTATCTAAGCAAGTCTATAATTACTAGGGACTGGACTTAATGACCAATTCATGACATCGATTTAGACAGGCTAGTCTCGTGCTTGAATTCAACTTCTTTGTAGATGGTAAATCAACATTGGACATTCCTTTATAAACTTTAATTAGGCCTAATGCATGCTAACCAATGATTTCTTTTACTGTAAATGTTTGTAAATAAATTGAAAAATCGTTGTAATTGTGTGTAATTGATTTTTGCTGGACTTAAAAAGGTGATTCCGACCCATAACAATGTTATGTTTAACCCTACAATTCAACACAATTTGAACACTTTGTGTTTAATGTACAAGTCCCAGATGTCTATTATAGAACCACGCGTTTTGATACAAATAATTTTCTCAAGATCGGTAAAGTTGGCTACTAGTAACCAGCTACTAGTAACTGGCTACTTAAAAAGAGAAAAGTTGGCTACTAGTAGCCAGCTACTTGAACCAGGAAAAGTTAGCTACTAGTAGCCAGTTACTAGTAGCCAGCTACTAAAAGTATGAAAAGTTAGCTACTCGTAGCCAGCTACTACAAAATATAAAAGTTATAATTACTGATAGCTCGCTACCAGATAAAAGTTAATGAGTTTGAAAATTATTATCTATCAGATTTATTTCTAAAGAGGACGAGGAGTCGTATGAAATTTCATGCTCAATTATCCCCAATTACATAACATTGCAATGCAAAATATGAATAAACTTTTTCAACTGAGTGTTTACTTTAAAAGTGATACGGATTGAATTCAGACCTTCAATCATTTGATATACCATCCATTTTGAGATATCTGCTACTTTTACAATTTGATTCGAGTTACCCTGAAATTTCAACATAAGTGTGAATACCGTAAGAAACTTTATGTTTGACTTTATGTTTGTATTAGATATCTGACGAATTTACGACTATACATATGGCAAGAAGTGATAGATGGTGTTTTGGTACTCCACGAATTTTCAGATATCGCTCTTTAGGAAATCAGTTACTTATACATTTTGATTATCGGTACAATGAAATTTCAAGATCCGTGTGAATACCTTAAGGAACTCCGTGTTTATATCATAAATTTAACTAACTTACAACGATACGTATGGCAAGTAGTGATATTGGGTATCGTGATATGTCATCAATTTTCAGATATCACGCTTAAGGAAGTCAGCTACTTATACCTTTTGATGGCAGGTAAACTGAAATTTCAAGTTTTTCGCAAATATCTTAAGGAACTCTGAGTTTGTATTAGATATCTGACGAATTTACAATTATCAAAGTGAAGAAGAGTGATATTAGGTATCTTGACATGCCATAAATTTCCAGATATCACGCTTAAGGAAGTCAGCTACTTATACCTTTTGATTCCTGGTATCCTGAAATTTCACGTTTTTCATAAATATCTTAAAGAACCCTGTGCTTGTATTAGATATCTGACGAGTTTACAACTATCCATGTGAAGTGGAGTGGTACTAGGTATCTTGATATGCCATTAATTTTGAGATACCACGCTTAAGGAAGTCAACTACTTATACCTTTTGATTGCAGGTAACCTGAAAATTAAAGTTTTTAGAAAATATATTAAGGAACTCCGTCTTTGTTTGAAATATCTGATTAATTTACCAATGCACATATGACAAAATCTGATACTAGGTATCTTGATATGCCATCATTTTTCAGATATCACGCTTAAGGAAGTCAGCTACATATACCTTTTGATGGCAGGTAAACTGAAATTTCAAGTTTTTCGCAAATATCTTAAGGAACTCTGTATTTGTATTAGATATCTGACTAATTTACAACTACCCACGTGAAGTGGTGTGATATTAGATATCTTGATATGCCAACAATTTTCGGATATCATACTTAACGAAGTCAGCTACTTATACCTTTTGATTCCTGGTAACCTGAAATTTCAAGTTTTCCGTAGATATCTTAAAGAACGCCTTGTTTGTATTAGATATCTGACTAATTTACAACTATCCATGTTAAGTGGAAGGGTATTAGATATCTTGATATGCCATCAATTTTCAGATATCACCCTTAAGGAAGTCAGCTACTTATACCTTTTGATTGCAGGTAACATGAAATTTCAAGTTTTCTATCAATATTTTAAGGAACTCTGAGTTTGTATTAGATATCTGACGAATTTACAATTATCAAAGTGAAGAAGAATGATATTAGGTATCTTGACATGCCATAAATTTCCAGATATCACGCTTAAGGAAGTCAGCTACTTATACCTTTTGATTCCTGGTAACCTGAAATTTCACGTTTTTCATAAATATCTTAAAGAACTCTGTGTTTGTTTTAGATATCTGACGAGTTTACAACTATCCATGTGAAGTGGAGTGATATTTAGTATCTTAATATGCCATCAAATTTTAGATATCACGCTTAAGGAAGTCAGCTACTTATACCTTTTGATTGCAGGTAAACTCAAATTTAAAGTTGTTAGAAGATAGTTTAAGGAGCTCCTTGTTTGTTTTAGATATCTGATTAATTTACCAATGCACACATGACAAGATGTGATATTAGGTATCTTGATATGCCATCAATTTTCAGATATCAGGTTTAACGAAGTCAGCTACTTATACCTTTTGACTCTAGGTAGCCTGAAATTTCAAGTTTTTCATAAATATCTTAAAGAACTCTGTGCTTGTATTAGATATCTGACTAGTTTACAACTATCCATGTGAAGTGGAGTGGTACTAGGTATCTTGATATGCCATAAATTTCTAGATATCACGCTTAAGGAAGTCAGCTACTTATACCTTTTGATTCCTGGTAACCTGAAATTTCAAGTTTTTCATAAATATCTTAAAGAACTCCTTGTTTGTATTAGATATCTGACAAATTTACAACTATCCATGTAAAGTGGAATGGTATTAGATATCTTGATATGCCATCAATTTTCAGATATCACCCTTAAGGAAGTCAGCTACTTATACCTTTTGATTACAGGTAACCTGAAATTTCAAGTTTTCAACAATAATTTAAGGAACTCTGAGTTTGTATTAGATATCTGACTAATTTACAACTATCCATATGAAGTGGAGTGGTATTAGGTATCTTGATATGCCATCAATTTTCAAATATCACCCTTGAGGAAGTTAGCTACTTATACTTTTTGATTCTAAGTAACCTGAAATTTGAAGTTTTCCGTAAATATCTTGAGGATCTCTTCGTTTGTATTAGATATCTGACTAACTTACAACCACCCACGTGAAGAAGAGTGATATTAGGTATCTTGATACCTATTATCATACCTCTTCACGTGGATAGTAGTTTACAGTCAGATATCTAACAGTTCCTTAAGCTATATACAAAACACTTTAAATTTCAAGATGTCTGGAATCAAAAGGTATAAGTAGCTGACTTCGTCGAACGTGATATCTCAAAATTGATGGCATATCAAGATACCTAGTACCACTCCACTTCACATGGATAGTTGTAAACTAGTCAGATATCTAATACAAGCACAGAGTTCTTTAAGATATTTATGAAAAACTTGAAATTTCAGGCTACCTAGAGTCAAAAGGTATAAGTAGCTGACTTCGTTAAACCTGATATCTGAAAATTGATGGCATATCAAGATACCTAATATCACATCTTGTCATGTGTGCATTGGTAAATTAATCAGATATCTAAAACAAACAAGGAGCTCCTTAAACTATCTTCTAACAACTTTAAATTTGAGTTTACCTGCAATCAAAAGGTATAAGTAGCTGACTTCCTTAAGCGTGATATCTAAAATTTGATGGCATATTAAGATACTAAATATCACTCCACTTCACATGGATAGTTGTAAACTCGTCAGATATCTAATACAAGCACATAGTTCTATAAGATATTTATGAAAAACGTGAAATTTCAGGATACCAGGAATCAAAAGGTATAAGTAGCTGACTTCCTTAAGCGTGATATCTGGAAATTTATGGCATGTCAAGATACCTAATATCACTCTTCTTCACTTTGATAATTGTAAATTCGTCAGATATCTAATACAAACTCAGAGTTCATTAAAATATTGATAGAAAACTTGAAATTTCAGGTTACCTGTAATCAAAAGGTATAAGTAGCTGACTTCGTTAAGTATGATATCCGAAAATTGTTGGCATATCAAGATATCTAATATCACACCACTTCACTTGGGTAGTTGTAAATTAGTCAGATATCTAATACAAATACAGAGTTCCTTCAGATATTTGCGAAAACTTGAAATTTCAGTTTACCTGCCATCAAAAGGTATATGTAGTTGACTTCCTTAAGCGTGATATCTGAAAATTGATGGCATATCAAGATACCTAGTACCACTCCACTTCACATGGATAGTTGTAAACTCGTCAGATATCTAATACAAGCACAGGGTTCTTTAAGATATTTATGAAAAACTTGAAATTTCAGGATACCAGGAATCAAAAGGTATAAGTAGCTGACTTCCTTAAGGGTGATATCTGAAAATTGATGGCATATCAAGATATCTAATATCCTTCCACTTCACATGGATAGTTGTAAATTTGTCAGATATCTAATACAAACAAGGAGTTCTTTAAGATATTTATGAAAAACTTGAAATTTCAGGTTACCAGGAATCAAAAGGTATAAGTAGCTGACTTCCTTAAGCGTGATATCTAGAAATTGATGGCATATCAAGATACCTAGTACCACTCCACTTCACATGGACAGTTGTAAACTAGTCAGATATCTAAAACAAACACAGAGTTCTTTAAGATATTTATGAAAAACGTGAAATTTCAGGATACCAGGAATCAAAAGGTATAAGTAGCTGACTTCCTTAAGCGTGATATCTGGAAATTTATGGCATGTCAAGATACCTAATATCATTCTTCTTCACTTTAATAATTGTAAATTCGTCAGATATCTAATACAAACTCAGAGTTCCTTAAAATATTGATAGAAAACTTGAAATTTCATGTTACCTGCAATCAAAAGGTATAAGTAGCTGACTTCCTTAAGAGTGATATCTGAAAATTGTTGGCATATCAAGATACCTAATACCATTCCACTTCACATGGATAGTTGTAAATTAGTCAGATATCTAATACAAACAAGGCGTTCTTTAAGATATCTACGGAAAACTTGAAATTTCAGGTTACCAGGAATCAAAAGGTATAAGTAGCTGACTTCGTTAAGTATGATATCCGAAAATTGTTGGCATATCAAGATATCTAATATCACACCACTTCACGTGGGTAGTTGTAAATTAGTCAGATATCTAATACAAATACAGAGTTCCTTAAGATATTTGCGAAAAACTTGAAATTTCAGTTTACCTGCCATCAAAAGGTATATGTAGCTGACTTCCTTAAGCGTGATATCTGAAAAATGATGGCATATCAAGATACCTAGTATCAGATTTTGTCATATGTGCATTGGTAAATTAATCAGATATTTCAAACAAAGACGGAGTTCCTTAATATATTTTCTAAAAACTTTAATTTTCAGGTTACCTGCAATCAAAAGGTATAAGTAGTTGACTTCCTTAAGCGTGGTATCTCAAAATTAATGGCATATCAAGATACCTAGTACCACTCCACTTCACATGGATAGTTGTAAACTCGTCAGATATCTAATACAAGCACAGGGTTCTTTAAGATATTTATGAAAAACGTGAAATTTCAGGATACCAGGAATCAAAAGGTATAAGTAGCTGACTTCCTTAAGCGTGATATCTGGAAATTTATGGCATGTCAAGATACCTAATATCACTCTTCTTCACTTTGATAATTGTAAATTCGTCAGATATCTAATACAAACTCAGAGTTCCTTAAGATATTTGCGAAAAACTTGAAATTTCAGTTTACCTGCCATCAAAAGGTATAAGTAGCTGACTTCCTTAAGCGTGATATCTGAAAATTGATGACATATCACGATACCCAATATCACTACTTGCCATACGTATCGTTGTAAGTTAGTTAAATTTATGATATAAACACGGAGTTCCTTAAGGTATTCACACGGATCTTGAAATTTCATTGTACCGATAATCAAAATGTATAAGTAACTGATTTCCTAAAGAGCGATATCTGAAAATTCGTGGAGTACCAAAACACCATCTATCACTTCTTGCCATATGTATAGTCGTAAATTCGTCAGATATCTAATACAAACATAAAGTCAAACATAAAGTTTCTTACGGTATTCACACTTATGTTGAAATTTCAGGGTAACTCGAATCAAATTGTAAAAGTAGCAGATATCTCAAAATGGATGGTATATCAAATGATTGAAGGTCTGAATTCAATCCGTATCACTTTTAAAGTAAACACTCAGTTGAAAAAGTTTATTCGTATTTTGCATTGCAATGCTATGTAATTGGGGATAATTGAGCATGAAATTTCATACGACTCCTCGTCCTTTTTAGAAATAAATCTGATAGATAATAATTTTCAAACTCATTAACTTTTATCTGGTAGCGAGCTATCAGTAATTATAACTTTTATATTTTGTAGTAGCTGGCTACGAGTAGCTAACTTTTCATACTTTTAGTAGCTGGCTACTAGTAACTGGCTACTAGTAGCTAACTTTTCCTGGTTCAAGTAGCTGGCTACTAGTAGCCAACTTTTCTCTTTTTAAGTAGCCAGTTACTAGTAGCCAACTTTACCGATCTATTTTCTCATCTAAGTACACTTCCCCACAAAGTTTCTTCCGAAGGATTTAAATTTTCTGGGTATTTTTTAAATATTGCTGATGAGATAAGCTGACCACTCTGCTGTAGCGCGTGCTACCGCCATATATGTGTGACCTCTCCGACTATTTGCATCTGAAATGGATGTAAACCAAATCCTCGATTGATTCATCTTTATAGTTTTACTAAGCAGGGAATTTCTGACGCACAGCTCACATCCTTGACACATCTAACAAAGACAACAGCGGATTACAACGTTATCTTCACTTTTCATACAGATTCTTACGATTTGTTTTTCTGATTTATATGTACTCACCGTCCAGCCCCCTCCATCTGTAGTCATGTCACAATACACATTCTTGATTTGACCATTGAGATTTATTGAATACATGTATACCTTTCAAGGTTGGGTCTCTGTAAAATCTCCGTGCAGCCTTCATGGTTCTTCAAGCACTCTGGAAGAGACATGGCCTATCAATTGCTACTAATGATATACTAGCGGAAAAAAGAAAATGTGCATTATAAAATTTTGTATATTTTTTCTATATTTATTGTTTATATTTATAAAATCTAAACAATTGATAAAAGTGATATTTTTTAACAATATCGGATAGTACCCGACTCAGGTACACGGACTTTTTCATGATTAGTGAACAAATGTTGTTTATTGAAGTGTTCGTACGCACGAGTTTTACTGGCCAACACTGTTTGGAGTAAGAAGTGTAAAAGGTTTGTTTGGACACTATTCGTTAAGGAAAGCACTTTAGTTTTGACAAAATTTACTCTTCTGTCATGCCACGCCTCAGCGAAAACCAACGTAATCGTGCTGTTGGGATGCTTCAGGCTGGAATGACACAAAATATCGTAGCAAGACACTTTGGAGTTCATCGGAACACCATCCAGTCATTATGGAGACGTTTCCAACAATCTGGTAACACTCGGGATCGACCACGTTCTGGGCGTTCTCGTGTGACGTCGCATCGACAGGACAACCACTTTAAACTTGTGCACCTGAGCAATCGTTTCCAGACAGCAAGTTTGACTGCTCGTAGCATTCCTGGACTTCGACCAATTTGTTTTGTATTGATGTCTGTTGATTACGTTTTTGATACTTCGTTTCGCATTTATGTCTGTTGGTGTAACTTTTTTGTTTGATTTATATATATTGATACTTGATGCTGATTTAATGTATATCTACATTGCAAAGAAGACAGTTGGTTTTGCATTTAGGACCATTAATTATAGGTTTTTTTTGGATTGTTGAATTTAATTACCATTGAATTTGTAAAAATGTATTTTTTTACCCTTTCCGCTGCCCATAATGAGGGTGTTCATGAGGAAAATCGCAACTAATCGTAAATGAAAAATAATGTGCACGTCTAGAAAAATGCCCTGTTTGGAAATACTGGCTATATTCGTCATCCAAAAGCACAGAAATATCCAGTGCACCTAATTTTGATAGATTTATCTAATTAAAAATTTACATACTACCTAGAGGTGAGAATTTTAAAAACTAAACACACAATATACACTGTGTAGCCCTGGGATACCGTCTCTGATTTGAAAAAAAAACCCACACATATAGAAGATAAACAGAAAACGGGCAGTGCTTTCTATCATGTATCACACGTGCGGCTTTCAAATTTCAGCAAGAAGGTACGGTTTTGGCCAAATTCTGCCCGGCTTTCGTGGGGAAAATTAATTTGCTTTCCTGATATTTTTTGTCTAATCTCTGAAAGAACACTATGTAACCATGTACAAATCAACTCATGTATGCGCATGCGTAGTACACAATCAAACAAAGTAAGGTTTATGAAGTAATTCATGGGTTCTTCTTTTATATATATATATTTTTTTGTATAGATAGTGAATTTAAACACCTCTTCTCTCGTCACCCGGTACAAATCTTATATGGATTAAAAATCTAAGCGAAAGAACAAGAGCCAAGTATGACCCTGAGTTATGAGTAAAATTAAGTATCTTCATTCCAAAATTTCATCATGGTATGGAATAGCTTAGACCTTCATCTTTATAAATCTAAAGTGTTTGTTCCGCGAAAATTCATGCATATAGAAATTATAACATTCAGAAATCATAACAGCATAACAGTAGTGTTATTTTTGCCAAAAATATATACAATGTATATAACAATTTCTAAGAATATCCACCAAAAATTAGTAAAATCCCCAGGCCTCGATCCAAAGAATATTAACGAATTGTAAACTATTATATTACATACTGCATAGAAGTAAAGAGTTTTTGTTTTTGTTTGTTTGTTGTTGTTGGTTGTTTTTTGTTTCTTTTTTGTTTTTGTTTTTGTTGTTGTTGTTTGGTTTTGTTTTTTTGATCGAAGCCATGGGGTTATGTAAACTGTTATGTCTTATATTCTGCAAATGACCGAAAGTTTACATCCCATGCACAAAATTAGAACATATTTTTCAAGTTATAGGTTAAATGCAAATCGTAATATTTAAAAAGTATATAAAGGGAATTGTTCCATTGTCTTTTTACAAAACCAGCAATTATTCATAATTAATAAGGTCTGATTATTTCAAACAATATTAATGAATTACAACCGGATCTACGCCATCTTCGGAATCAGGTTTCGTATGTAAATCGATCGATTTTTTCTCCGAACTTTCAAATATATATATATATATATATATATATATATATATATATATATATATATATATATATCAACCTACATTTTATAACATATACCGTATAATATTGATCAACAGAGTGAATTAAATCCTTACCAAACAAAACAGATAAATATTTTTTTTTGAATAAAGATACGTGTAGTTTCTCGAGGAGAAGCTCCATGTAAACATTTCTGTGTAAAATCACTGACATTAGTTTTCCTTGGAGATAGTACACAAAGTATCACTAACAAGAGGTTGTTATTGTAAACTTAAAACACGCAAAACAGAAGTGTCGGTCTATATAGGGTTGTTTTTAATATTCTTTTTAACCCTCACTAAGAACATTTTTACACTTAGTCTAGGGCAGACATCTATCCCTAGGTAGGCTTTTTTTTTTTTCCACAGAAGGTGTTTAGTGTGTTAGTAAATTTCAGAATCTATATTGATTTGAAATGACACAAATTAAAACATGCCTGAATTGTCTTAAATATCAACGCGATTTTCAATTTATTGGTGTATCATCAAATCTGCAAGTTTATGACAAGGTGTAAGCAAAATTTCGTTACATTTAGCAGAGACATATATACCATATGTCTCTGCATTTAGTAATAAATAAACTAATCAAGAAATAATTAATGATTCAACAAACATCTTCGAGATTATGCGAAGTCTATTTGGTGAGATTTACATTTCCTATGTGTTTACCTGCAAAATCTGTACCAATTGAAATGATAGCTATTTCCTCATGAATGTGAACAATGTGCATATGAATTTTGATGAATATACAATGTAGTATGACTATTTTAACGGCTGGGAATATTCCGACCACAAGAGTACCGCAAACGGTACATAATACGCCCGTGGAAATGCTTACATAAACGTCATGATTTTGATGGTACACCAATTTCATATTTTTATTCATATTTTTATTTATTTAGTTTCTACGCATTGCCTGGTGGTGTAATTGACAGGGTGATAATTTTCGATAAGAATAAAATTAAATTTAACCCAGTAGACCTGTTGTAGCTTTAAAAGTCTGATAAAATCGCACAAATTGCAATGGGAATTGAAGATAGATTATACATTTACAGGAAATATGTTTTTTAGATCAGATTTGTAGATTAGAGAGGGGTGGATCAAAGGGGCGTGGATCAAAACGCCGGGTGCCTGTGTGTTGAAAAATAAGCTTAAATTAAGGATATCTGAAGACTGCGTAACTCTTGCGTCATGTGTTATATGTGGTGTCCGGATAGAATCAATTACAAAAGCGCGACTGAACGTTAGTCACAACACACCACGCCAACAAGCAACTCACCTTCGCGCTCTCACGCCAACAAGAAACGCACCTTCGCGCCGTCACGCTAACACAACTTTACACAACTCGCCTTCGCGCAGGACGAGTCTACTTCACACTAACACAACTTTACACAACGCGCCTTCGTACCGACAAGCAACGTGCCTAATTCGCGCCGTCACGCCAACAAGAAACGCGCCTTTGCGCCGACAAGCAACGCGTCACGCTAACACAACTTTACACAACGCACCTTTGCGCCGACAAGCAACGCAGTCACGCTAACACAACTTAACACAATTACTCATGTCAGCTTTATGTAAGGACACTCGGGTCATCACCCAGGCAGCATGATGTAATTGAGAACAGAAGCGAAGGAAGATTTTCCTTTGTAGGATGTCGTGAACATCGCTAAAAAAAAAAAAACCTAAATGGGCGAATACCGTTCTAATGATCAAACAATGTGATTAGATAGTGACCATTTATTCTATGGAGCGCCATATTAGCATAAACTCAAATAACTGATGATATTTTTATTTTTTTGAAGATATCATCAATTCAATTATTGCGAAAAATAATGGAATTGATGTCCATCAAATCAGTTATCACTCTCATCAACTGAATTTATAATATCTTCAAATACGAATTAATTTAAAATAGCTTCCATTATTTAAGCTTATGTTAATTTGGCGCTCCATCTCATTCACCCGAACAATCCTCTTTTAAAGCTAAAAATTCAGAGAATGAAAGCTTCCGTCATGTGTTTAAACTTCTTACTGTAAACGTGGATTTTTATAGCAAGGGATATCACATATGTACTGAATTTGGCGATTACATTTAGTTTATTGTCGCACAATTCGCAGATATTTAGACCACGTGAATATTTCCACGTTTGCAGTAACACATTCAGGAAGCGATCATCTAGTCAAGGCTAATCCGAGATTCCTCTGACTCTTACCCCCGCTTTTATATTTGACATGTGCGGGGGAGAGTCAGAGCGGACTCCATATTGAAAAGTGGGAATTCAGTGACACCAGCTGGTGTCGCTGCTTTACCTACCTCTTACAACTTTATTTCGCGGATCTATCTTCCAAGACGTGAGAATTCAGTTAACGGAAGATAAATCTATAAATAGATCATGATTAATACGATGCTATCGCCGTTTAAACGGCCCTAACACCGACAAATGGAGCATCACTTGAATTAGGTCGCCGCCTCGCCATTTGATTTCTTTGCGCATGACGTCAGCACATGTAAACACAAAATTCCATCGTTTAAACGGCGATAGCATCGTATTAATCATGATGTATTTGTAGAATAATCTTCCGATAACTGAATTCTCACGTCTTGGAAGATAGATCCGCGAAATAAAGTTGTAAGAGGTAGGTAAAGCAGCGACACCAGCTGGTGTCGCTGAATTCCCACTTTTCAATATGGAGTCCGCTCTGACTCTCCCCCGCAGAAGTCACAAAATAAAAGCGGGGTTAAGAGTCAGAGGAATCTCGGATTAAGTCAAGGCCTGTTCACACTCACCGTTGCTTATTCTGTGTAGATTTATACACTGAGGCTTTTGAAGGGCTGGTGTAAGGGGATTCTTGAAAGCACACGCATGCACATGCACTGCTGATCAACATAGCAAATTTCCTACATTGAGTCTGCACACAAACGAGAAACAGCTACATCATGTAACTATTCTTATGCAAATTCGCTAGCAAAATTTATCTTATGTATAAAATAAAATACCATGCAAAATTTTTCTTGTAATCCTGTTCACAGATAAGCATACACATCAATTCACAAACACACGCATACACACATTAATACACACACATCAATTCACACACACACATACACACACAAACTCACACACACACACGCATACACACATTAATACACACACACACACACACACACACACACAAACTCACACACACACACGCATACACACATTAATACACACACACACAAACACACGCATACACACATTAATACACACACATCAATTCACACACACACATACACACACAAACTCACACACACACACACACGCATACACACATTAATACACACACACACACACACACACACACACACACACATTAATACACACACATCAATTCACAAACACACACATCAATTCACAAACACACGCATACACACATTAATACCCAAACATCAATACATAAACATACCACACGTATATGCACATTAATACACAAACATCAATTCACACACACACGCATACACACATTAATACACACATCAATACACACACACACACGCATACTTAATCATAAAAAGAAATCTGATTTATTCAAAGTCAAAATTGCATTGGAGGAAATGGATAGAACTGATCCACTCCTACTTAGAAAATTCCGATTTCTTGCGATCTTGCAACCCCGAGTCACGGGTCTTTCGGATTTGATCTTACAAACGACAAAGAACCCTCCCTGCTACTACCTTGGGCGCCATGCATTAGTCAAAGTTTTTGGTTCTTCACCAAAACAAATTAATTGGGATGTAAAACAGCATTCTAAAAAAGATATACAGCTACACATTTTCAAACGAATGACTGAATTTGATAAGCTACCTGTACATTGTACGTATGCACTATTCTAATTATGTATACGTACGCCTCTACTTGTATGCTTGACCTCCATTGGTCAATGTCCCGATCTTGTTTTGCCACGCTTCTTACACAATTGATTTGTACTTTAAGTACAAGAGGGTAAATAAGAAAACTATTTTTTTTTTAAAATACATATTTGTGTTGTGATTTGAACATATTAAAACAGATTAGACTTTAAAGAAATCTTTGAAGAAAAAACATTCCCGCAGAATGCGTGACCTCAGGCACCGGACCTTCTCCTCAGTGTGGATATGTGGCGGGCTATGAGTGTTCAACCTAACGGAATATTTTTATGGTTACACAAATTTTACTGAGTATGAAAGAGAGAAAATGAATGTATCTGCAAAAATAATAAGGAGAAAAAATACGTCCACTGGTTGTGTGTCTGTGAACCAGACACAAAATTATCAAGCTGATCTTTTGTAGAATCCTTTGAAAAATTGCTTTAAGTATGATGGCCAGACAGATATGAAAAATCATTGAATTCAACGTACAAGTCAACTACCTCTAAGCCGCAGTTACGCCATGTTTATAGAACTACTTAATTAGTCGAGGTAAATCTTACCATAATTATTTATGTATAACAACAACCACTAATACCCCTTTATCACTATGGAGTTTATCCAAAGAGGTTTTTAAAAAGACTCGAATCATAACCGGCATGTCATTGATGGTAATCGCACGCGAGACCTTTCGCTTAAAATCAAAGCTCCTTTTTTCAGGTTTACCCTTTTCATTACGTGCCCTGACTCGATAATGGAACCAATAATTGAATATGACTGGCAAAGGAGGACCCGGGTAACTTAGGGGTCGAGGATTGTGAAAGATTTGAGATGTAGCGATTACACGGTTTGATCACAGTTGGCCAGATAATTTAGTTGGTAAAGCAACTGATTGGTCAAATATTCAGGGGCCTTGCGGTTCGAATCCTTATCCGGTCTGTGTCATGGTCCCTCTCTTGATACACTGTAAGGAAAATAGTAATAGATTAATGATTTTAAAAATACTGTTTTATCCACATGACACGAAAACGCTAGATCGTTTTTACTACATCTTATGAATTATTCACGACGTAAAGAGAAAACGAATCCTTCAATTTAACATAAATTCCTGTATGTTTTGATTTAGTAGAATATGACAAAATAGGAATTTGAAATTGAAAAAAATATAAATATGAAAAAGAAAAGAAACACAATTTTATTTATTTTCTTGAAAAAGTGCAAAATATCGGTCATTTAATTTGAGAAAGACTAATTTATTTCGAAACAATGGACTTTTTTTATTCGTTTTTGAAAGTAAAACAAGTTATAAGGAGCATACACACCCGTTCATCAAATCATTCCTTATGACATATAAAAATTCAGCAGTGGAAAATGAAAAGGTTGAAAAAAAAATGTGTAGCATAAAAATGTTGCAACATCTCCTCAACACTATTGTAAGAGTTATAAAATGTTGCAACATCTCCTTAACGTTATTGTAAGAATCATGAAATGCTGCAACATTTCCTTAACGTTATTGTAAGAATCATGAAATGCTGCAACATCTCCTTAACGTTATTGTAAGAATCATGAAATGCTGCAACATTTCCTTAACGTTATTGTAAGAATCATGAAATGCTGCAACATCTCCTTAACGTTATTGTAAGAATCATGAAATGCTGCAACATCTCCTTAACGTTATTGTAAGAATCATGAAATGCTGCAACATCTCCTTAACGCTATTGTAAGAATTATAAAATTTGATGAAGTTGCACACGTGGATACACAAACACGCATTCCTTCAAGTGGCCATTGCTATACAGTGACAATAAACTGTTCCTGTCGTGAATGGAATTCCACAAAACCTAGCCTTTGTGCTAATTTGTACATGTAATCAAATTTAAACAGTATAAATCATAAGAGAAACCTCAGGTGAACGCAGGTCTTCGGAACGCATCGTACTTTAAACGTGTACAATAACTCAGTTGTCTAGATATTTTAATAGTATCTTTTAGATACGTTTAATCCCTTAAATCCATACTTTGTGTTATATATACTAACAGGAGTAGAGTACAATATTTCTTACACATCGATAAGTAAATAACTGCAAAACATGGATTATTAAGAAAAAAAATTCAAACTTTTCTTTAATAAAAATCTTGGGAGATTATTATGTCTTTAGGGAGAACACATTTACAATTTTCACATTTGATAAATATCAGTTTCAAAAATAATCATTAGATATCCAGTGGTCAGGATTACCAGGAAGCTAGAATAACATTTACGGCATATAAATATGATTTGCATGTATTTCTGAGTACAGTTAAGGCCTGTCATCATGAGGAGGACTTTGTATTTCGTCGTGTTCATCTCCTTCATTTTGGTTGTTCAGGGGGCAACGGTAAGTGAAGGGCTTCTGCTAGCAATTTTTCAAAGGATTCTATAAAAGATCAGCTTGATAATTTTGTGTCTGGTTCACAGACACACAACCACTGGACGTATTTTTTTTCTCCTTATTATTTTTGCAGAGTTATCAGTTTTCTCTCTTTCATACTCAGTAAAATGTGTGTAACCATAAAACAATATTCCGTTAGGTTGAACACTAAAATTAACTTTACAAAGAGGCATGCGTGGTAAAGGCCTATTCGGCTTTCTCAAAATGAATAAAATAATCTGGATTTTTAAACTACATTTCCCCAATGATTGCTTGAAAGTACTGTTACATTATGCATGGACATTTTCATAATCTCCAGAATACACAGATAAAAAAAACATGCAGTTATGAATTTTTTAAAATAATTATTCGGGAGTAGTTTTATCATACAACATGTACACGATAGTTAATTCCGAATACAGCAATATCTCGTCTATGGTAGGCTGCGTATCAGATTCAATAACCAAGCCTAGAATTACAAAAACGCAACAAATGCATAAACTATATGTAAAGTTGAATATACGTTTATTGAATGTAGATATCCACGTTTTTGATGATCTCTTCATTACATCACTGAGTATGAACATCAAAATGAAAGAAAACACATTTTCATGAAACTATTAAAACGACTTAAAGTAAATGTTGAAGAGCAATTGCGCATATGCATCGATTAGTCTTTTAAAATGTAAATTTTTGTTTCATAACTTTTCCAACACGATGACAAGTAAGCTTGATTTTAAGGTTCTCATTAGAAAAGCGTGTGGCTTTCACTTCAAATGCCTAGCAGAGAAACGGTTTGTCTCAGAGGCGGACTCTACCCGCACCAAGGAACTGCAGAACATACAAAATGTATGATTGCATTTTACGTGACCCACTACATGCTTACTCATTCTTATTGCAGTTATTGAAATTATAGTCTATTCCTTTTATTTATACATGACGGCATATTTCTGCCCTCTACATGCAAGATAATGTAAGTCAACATGAAGAATATTATGCTAACATGCAAGTTACCAATCTTTCTAGAGAATCTGATTTCGATTCTGGTAAATTTACTTACTAACGCCAGTGTCTGTCATCGTACATGCAAAAGATGCAACATGCGACTTATTCATGTCGACATGCGAGTTGATTAAGTCGAAATGCAACATACTTATATGGACAAATACGACCTATTCATAATTGTGGACGAGCAAAATATATGTTGCAAGTCAACATAATCATCTTGCATAAAAATGTCGACTTAATTAACTCGCATGTCGACATGAAATAGTCGCTTGTCAAAAATAATATTTTGCAAGTTGACATTTATAAGTCACCTTTCAATATAATTGTCTTGTATGTTGACATGAATCATGCATCGTGGCTGTAGAGAGCAGAAATATCCCACCATTAGTAAATTTACGAATATCAAAATCAGATTTTCTAAAATGATTGGTAGCTTGCATGTCGAAATAATTATCTTGCAATATGCTCCATATCTATATTTGCGTCTGATATCTCGTATTTGAGAGGTGGGTAATTGTGATGTAAAATTGATCAGAAAATGGCGTTAAATACCATCTCTCCATTACGATGGTTATATATGATTGTACAAGGCATTATGGGAAAAGATGAATTATTGCAAGTCCCCAAAATCGTTTAGAAACTAAAATTTTTCTTCAATTTCAGATTAAAAGAGAAAACAAGGAACACAAGAAAAGGGGTATGTACATATTGAGTAAATTTTTCGGGTTAGAGAAAGTGATGACATAAATTTACACGGTATTTAGAGGGAGTAAAAGATTATATCATACTTAATAAACAATTTCCTGATGAGGAGATGTGATGTCACAAAGTTAAAGTCAAGTAGATAGGAATTGGTAGTTACAGATCTGTTTGGTAGAAACTGTGTGTCTTGTTTAAAGGGGCGTTACAAAGCATTATTTCAGGGTGTTCTAAAATTCTCGACAAGTATCATTTGGAAAAGGATAAGATTGCATAGACTCTATAAAAATCATGTATGGTAATAACTTCGTAATATACTGTCTAATATCTACATTGTCATTATCGACCGACAGGAGGCGCGGGCAATTACATGTTATGGTTTTGGAAGGACGACAGTGATTTACTGCGGTCCTACATTATGAAATGATAAACATAGTTTATATAAAAAAAACCATCATTGTAATTTGATTTATCTATCAAATGAAATTACGGAAGTTACATATATTTAACAATCACGATTCTGGGTTGGTTTTTTTTAAAAATACATGAGATTTTTTTCTGCGAATCTAATTTTCGGTATACGAAATCTGCTAACTCGCAATATCTTTTTCGCATTGCTTCAGGTAATCAGCGTTTGTAGTATTCATTTTAACTTTGGTGTAAGCTCTATTTTTTTTTCTATACTCATAGATGAATACATTCTACGTGAGTATTTTTTATTTCTATAGAGATGAAAGCTTCTAAATACAATGGGATATTATCTCGACAGAATAGAGCAAACAAACAAGTGTGTTGGCAGTTTTTTGTCATGGCTTTACTTATTTTAAAATATAAGTCACAGAACAAAATACAATACAATGTATAAATGATAAATGAAAATTCACAATGAGCAATGAGACATCAATGATTATATTCCATATTCTCAATGACCAAGAATCGCCAATGCTTAACCAGTATTCACAATGAAGTCCATCATCAATAAGCGTTCAATATTCATAGGTCAATGAAGTTAAATGGTAAATGTTCGATATTTTCGATATATGATACACATTCAATGATGATCATCGACTTTTCCAATAGTGTATGACGTAGAGACAATGAAAATGGCACAGTGACGGAAGCCCAAATTATTGGTCACAGATTCTGAAAAATTAACAGAATCTGCGGCAGGGCTTCAAGCAAAATTCGGCCATATGTCCGAAGGTATTAGATCCCATTATCTGATGCCTGAAGACATGCGCCATAAGCGGGCATATTTTGCCCATGCCATGACAAAACTGCACTATTGCCGTAGAGGTGGATTTTGGAAATTTTCGCACAGTTTTGTAAGTCGGGGTAATTAATGTAGGCACCATTTCTAGCCATAATGAAATTGGACATGGAGCTGTTCATCCTAACCCTTGCTTTTTTGGCTGTGATGTGCGGAAACATGTGCCGATAATATTTCCGTGGTAAGATTTGAAACCAAATGATTCTATAGAGTGGATTTTAACAACTGATACGTTGCACAAGGTATTATATTTTGCCATTATATATACATTAACAATGTTAGTTTGGAAGCATTTAAAAAAAAAAATCATTAGTAACGTACATGTATATATACCTTTAAGATTAAAACTAAGAATTAAAAAAGTGTTAAACTGATAACTATAATTTGAATTACAAATAAAAAGTATGAATTTAGAATTGTTTAAAATTTAAACTTTATTTATTTGTCGACGATAGAATCGCTAATATCTGAAACCAAGTTACAAAGTAAAATATAAATATAAATTTCAAATCAATTACCGGGAATGTAATGGCAAACAAAAATAAAACTGTAACTATTAATCTAACTACTAGAATTAAAATTAGAACTAGAATTATTTAGAATTAAAACAAAATGAATTAAAAGTGATAACGAAAATGAAAAGATGGAGCGAGATTTGTGACACTGCTACGGGTATTTCTCCATATAAACTACACATGACATGGTAAAGGGTAATGGGGAACGATTTAAAAGATTTAAACCATTAAACAATGGGCTTGAAAATAGTACTCGTGCTAAGCAGAGAGAGAGAGAGAGAGAGAGATAGAGAGAGAGAGAGAGTAATTACGCACAACTTGTTGAAAATCCTTGTTTATGGTAATTTTTGAACGGATAATCCAGGGAAAATATATAACAATAGCACTAGCAGATAAGCTTGTGGCAACTTCGAAGTTAAAACGTTCAGCCTATATACTTTTAATTTGATGTGGCAAAATCAGATTTGTGTCGTAAGAAAATGCACAGACAAGTGATTCATCTCAAAATATATGCCGTATCATATACATTATACTGTTATATATATATACTTCGATTGTCATGAATATATCCATCCGTCCGGCAAAATGTGATGGACATCCCAAACTATTACAATCAGTGTCATATACTTACTACAACGATAAAAGGGAGATGTGTGAAAACCACTTTTAACCTTCTGACACAAAATACAATGTATATTTCTCATTACTCGCTTTTACAGCAAATGAAGACAACGGAAATGAAAACGGAGAGGAATTAACCGCAACTGGTATATAGAGTATAAGTTTATAACATTGATTATGTTTAATTCTGATTTTAATCCTTCCACCATTACTCTGTCGAAAACAATCTTATCATCTATGATAGCGACTGCGTACATGTAAGAGGTAAAATGTACATCTTCCTACTCGGTTTTTACAGCAAATAAAGACAAAGGAGATGAAGTAAAGGAGGGAGAAAGCAAACCTGTTGGTATGTCATGTCTGGTATAAATAATCCTGAGTATGTACTCTTGATTTTAATTACTCCGCCACCATCGCGTCTGAAAAGATATTTCAGAGTACAATGGTAATCTCAATGTACTCGCCTGCTAAAATAGATGTATTCATAGACTGTACATATTTATTTATTTTACCGCTTGAGTCGTAGGATTCATAGCATATGGTTTTCTTGAATCTTTATCTAGCTTTCGAAAATATCCAAGCTTGTTTTAGAAACCTGTTGTTGACTTCCTCTAATGTAGTTGTTTGGGAGTGCTAGAGGAAAGATGGTGAGCTTGTTGTAGAAGCATGTTGTTGACTTCCTCTATTGTAGTACTAGTTATTTGTGAGTGGTAGAAGGAAGGCGATGAGCTTGATTTAGATGTTGTTGACTTCCTCTAATGTAGTTGTTTGGGAGTGCTAGAGGAAAGATGATGAGCTTGTTGTAGAAGCATGTTGTTGACTTCCTCTATTGTAGTACTAGTTATTTGTGAGTGGTAGAAGGAAGGCGATGAGCTTGATTTAGATGTTGTTGACTTCCTCTAATGGAGTTGTTTGGGTGTGGTAGATATGAATAGCCATGTGACCAAGTCTATTTGCCTGACTGTTATTAACCGAGTTGCAACGAAGTTGAACTCGGCTATTGGTTTGGTGATGCGGACGGGCGGGCGTCAACAATTGGTTTCCGGATGATAATTCGAAAAGTTAACTCCGAATCAAATGAAACTTTGATATATTGTTGAGTACCAGGTTAGGAAGACCCCTAATGATTTTGGAGAAAAAAGGTCAAAGGTCAAGGTCACAGTGACCGAATATAGAATGAAAATTTCAGAAAAATTTGGTTTCCGGATGATAACTCAGAAAGTTTAAATTCGAATCAAATGAAACTTTGATATATTGTTGGGTACCAGGTAAGGAAGACCCCTATTGATTTGGGGATCAAAGGTCAAGGTCACAGTGACCGAATGTAGAATGAAAATTTCAGAAAAATTTGGTTTCCGGATGATAACTCAGACAGTTTAAATCCGAATCAAATGATACTTAAAGATATTGTTATGTACCAGGTAAGGAAAACCCCTATTGGTTTTGGAGAAAATAGGTCAAAGGTCAAGGTCACAGTGACCGAAAATAGATTTTAAATTCCAAACAATTTTGGTTTCCGAAGGATAACTCAAAAGATTTTGATTTGAATCAAATGAAACTTGGATATATTGTTGGATACCAGCACAGCAAAGCGCCTATTGATTTTGGAGAACAAAGGTCAAGGTCACAGTGACCGAAAATAGATTGAAAACTTCAGACAAATATGGTTTCTGGACAGTGACTCGAAAAGTTTAAAACAGAAATTAGGTCTTCACAATTATAAATATGCCACATCAATCCTGACTTTACAATGTATCCCATGCAACTCGGCTTATGCACCCCTGGGTGCATATATCGATTTTTGGTACTTTGAAGTGATATCACCTATGTATCATTATGCGAGGAAAAGAGGTCTTACAGCGCTCATATTGTAGACACAATAATTGTTAGCTGTCAAGTTTTAAATGAACTCAGTTTAAAAGTTGAAGTGTGAAGTAATGAATAATTTTGATCGTCAAATGTCGTGAATTCAGAATGATAATAGCTACCTTACTCAAAGGTTTCTTTTGATCAGAGGTTGATGTAGTACCATGAATTGTGATGCAGATATGTACACATTTATTTGGAAAATGATAGGTTCACAGGCGATAGTGACTATAATAGTAGAGATTGTCACATTCTAGACCACTTCCAATATCATATTGTAAAATGAATATTTCCTCTTTTAGTTTGTTCAAGTTGGCTAAAATTGAAGGACCAGAGTGATTTTGATTTTTAGAGGCGTTATCTCCCCTAGATTAAATTAAACATTTCATTTCAGCTGCATTGCCTTTGTGTATTTTGATAGTCCTGGTTTTATGTTGCATTAGACATTTTCTTTGCTTTCCATTATTTGCCAGTAATGGGTACTAGTATTTCCTATCGGATGCAATTCAAAATTAATTAGGCGGTAATTTTAAAGGATATAAATTCAAAATTCACTTGGTAAAATATTTTTATGACGGTGCCTTCACAGAGTCGCTCACTTCTGCTTCATACTTAGATATTTCATTAAAAGTAGGCAAACTGACAACTCAACTGTATGACAAACGGGATGATTTCAGCTTCTCCATCGTCAACTTCCCATATTTATGTAGCAATATTCCCTTATCACCTGCATATAGTGTTTATATCTCTCAACTGATTCGATACACAAGAATTTGTTCTGCGAATGGTCAGTTTTTAAATCGAGGCAAGCAACTGACAAACAAGTTGATGGTGCAGGGGTTTCAACAGTCTCGATTAAAGTCAGCATTTCATAAATTCTATGGTCGTTATAACGATCTAGTTTGCCAATACCACCTATCATTGGGTCAAATGCTGTCTGACGTGTTTATACCGATTGTTAGGCCGTTCTTCGCACACTGATTTTGACAACGGATAACTCCGTTTACCTGATATAGGGCTCAAGGTGGGTGTGACTGGTCGACAGGGGATGCTTACTCCTCCTAGGCACCTGATCCCACCTCTGGTGTGTCCAGGGGTCCGTGTTTGTCCAACTATCTATTTTGTTTTGCTTATAGGAGTTATTAGATTGATAACTGTTCGTTATCTTCACCTTTCATCTGGTGTAATTGTATATTGGATACCTTTAATGCAGATTTTGTTTGGCGAGCACACCATATTTATAAAATAGTCATCATGACAAAATACTGTGAACCAGAATTTACTGACTTTAAACGGGACTGTTGAAACTCCTTTAACATCAGCTTATTTGTCAGTAGCTTGCCTTGATTTAAAAATTGATCATACACAGAACATGCTCTTGAGTTGAGAGACATAAACACCATATGAACGTGATTATGAACGTAATTATGGAATATTGCTACATAAATATGGAAAATTGACGATGGAGAAGGTGAAGGAATACTATTTGTCATAAAGCTGAGTTGTTAGTTTGCCATGAACATCCATGTTCAATAAAACATCCAAATATGAAGTAGATATGAAAGATTCTGTGGTGTCTTTTTAATCGAGATCACTAGGATATATGGAATTGACATATGAATGAAAATGATTCTTAGGAATTGATGTTATTCTAATTTTAAGACTGAAGAATTTGGTTTTTAAAACTATTGTCTATTTGGATATTTCGAACACTATATCAATCAATTGTTACTCGGTTTTACAGCAAATGAAGATATAGGAAATAAAGATACAGAGGAAGAAACCACATCTGGTATGCTATGGCTGTAATGTTTATGATGATTGATTCTGAATTTCAATATTTATCATCAAATGATGCGAAAATAACGAGAAGTATTACTTGATTAGCCAGTGTAAATGTGCACGTATCAGATGAGCTTGAATTCTTCAGAACTAAACATGTTCTTTCATCTCGTTTATACATTAAATGAAGATGAAACAGAAGAGGGGAAAACCACATCTAGTATGTGAAGGTCAATGTTTGTTTGCAATGCTTCTTGTCAGTTCTATTGATTTTAATCATCCTATCTCCACACCAAAACAATTTTTCGAAAATGCGAGCTTTTTTCATTATCAATTATACTCTTCTGTAACTACAATGTTGTACTCGGTTTTAGAAAGTAAAGATGGCGGCGATCAAGCAGAAGAGAAAGACAAGACACCTGGTAAGCTATAGTTTACAATTTTATACCGATAATTTTCAAGAATTCTACTTTCAGATACCCCTATCAAACTTTTTCATATTGCAATGATTAAAATGGAAAAGTAAGTTTTCGTTTTCCCTGTTCTCGTAATGTATGAGTGTCGAGATTAAACTGTTCTGAGGTTAAACATGGTTTTGTTTCATCTCCGTTTCACAGCAAATGAAAATGAAGAATACACATACCTTGTATGTATTAGATTGTCTGGATTTGAAATAGAATTTTAATCAATGAAAATTTGCATTACAAACAAATATTAGACCCAGCATACCAGGTATGGAATTTCCATTCTTTGCTTCATTTGCATTTGCTGTAAAACCGAGATTTTAAAAAAGCATGGTTAGTTTGAAAAGAATTTAAACTCATCCAACACTAACGCATTGTACAGCGGCTAACAAAACATTTTATTTCTTTTTACAACCTTTGACAAGAGCATTTTATGCAAGCTAACCAAAAGTTTCATTTTTTTAAATACAACTTCGATAAGAATTTAAAAAAAAACCTGATTCAGTTACTATATCACCATTACAAACATATATTATAACATACCAGGTGCAGATTCGTCCTCCTCTTTTTCATCTCTTTGGTCGTTATTTTCTGTTTGAATCTTTCGCAATGAGTGGGCATGAAAACAAATATGTATATTTACATTTACTCTTCAATCCTGTGATAAAAAGCATTAGAGAAATTTGAATGGTATTTGCCTATAACTGCAAAGACCGAATCACTATAAATATGTTATGTCGATTTTGTAGCAAAAGACGACGAAAAAGATGGAACAGATAAGAATGAGGAAGAAACTACATCTGGTATGTCATACCTGTCTGTGTTTTGAATACTAATATAAACTGAGTCTTATTGAAAATATCCGATCATAAATAGTGAAATTGTGTCCTTCTCTTTGCCTTGCATTTATTTTCATTTTCGTCTCCATTTCATCTGAACATTGTCAGTGTCTTCTGTCCCTTCTGACACAGAATGTTTGTTTTTCTCGTTTTACAGCAAATAAAGACAAAGGAGATGTAGAAGAGGGGGGAGATATCACACCTGGTATGTAAATGCTGATATACTTTTGCAGTATGCTGTTCCTAGTTTTGACTTTTCTGGTACTCAATCTGTGTTTCGCCTTTGCTTTTGCAGCGAATGAAGGTAGAGGGGATAAAAAAGAGGAAGCTGCTGCAGTTGGTAGGTTATAGCTGATGTATGATCATTTGTAGCGCATGGTCAAACGTTGTGAAATGGAAAACAAACTTTGGTCACAGCCTGCATCAATGCACAAACATTGAGCTAGTTTAAAATCTTTTCAGATAAAAAAAAATGTTTTTTAATCTCGGCTTTACAGCAAATGAAGATAAAGCCAATTCTAGAAAAGCCACATCGGGTATGCTAGGGCCAATATTTGTTTGTGGTGCTAATTGTCATTGATTTTCATTTTGATAATCATATCACCATGTCCTAACAATTCTTCTAAAATGAAGATATAGTTTTTCTTTGTTGGAAGTAAATCATGTTTACAAGTATAGTTTTGTTAATTGGTTTTACAGCAAGTGAAAAAGCAGGGAATAAAACAGAGGAAGAAACGACGTCAGGTGGGCTATAGCTAGCATGTTTTGTAATGATCATTTTGAATAAAGCTGCTTTAATTAACCCATTTAACATTTTCATGTCGTTGTAATTAAAACGAAAGTGTAATTTTTCGTTTTGTCCCCTTTTCTTAAACTATGAAAGTGTCAAGCGAAATTAAACTCTTCTGCGAATGAACACTGTTCGTTATCTTCACCTTTTCTGAGCATAACAGGGGATGCTTACTCCTCCTAGACACCTGATCCCACCTCTGGTGTGTATAGGGGTCCGTGTTTGCCCAACTATCTATTTTGTATTGTTTGTAGAAGTTATGAGATTTATCACTGTTCGTTATCTTCACCTTTCATAAACACGGTTTTGCTTCCTCCCGCTCTTACAGCTAAAGTAAATGAAACTGATGATGTAGAAACTACATCTGGTATTTTATAAAAAAAAAAAAAAATCTGTGTTTGGAATACTGAGGATTTGATCCTCATTAAAAATATCCGAACAAAAATAGTCACACTGAGTTGCCCTTTGATATACTTTGGTTTTTGCTTTTACATGTTCTAAAAGTTTTCAACGGAATGCGACCCTTTTGACACAATATATGTTTATTCTTTCTCGTTTTCACAGGAAATGAAGCCAAAGGAGGTGAAGGAGACGGCGAAGAAACGAAATCTGGTATGACAGCTTGTTATATCTTGCATATTTCATATTGTAGGTGGTAACTTAATGCTGATTTCCTATATCCGACAACCATCCCACCTACGTAATGTTTGAGGAAATAAAGTTATTACTGATTATCGTTTGGACTCCCTATATATTTGTTTTCATGTCCGCTCATTGTGAAAGATTCAAGCTAGTTTTTACGCTTCTTCTACATATGTTTCTTCTTACCTGTATTTACAGGAAATGAAGACAAAGGAGATAAAAAAGAGGAAGAGGAAGCTATATCTGGTTTGTAATGGTGATAGTAATTGAATCAGTTTTTAAATTCCAAGCCTTGTCAAAGGTTGTAAAAAGAAATAAAATGTTTGAATAGCCCGCATACAATGCGTTAGTGTTGGATGAGTTTGATTTCTTTTCAGACTAACCATGTACTTTTTTAATCTCGGTTTTACAGCAAATGAAAATGAAGCAAAGAATGGAAAAACCACATCTGGTATGCTAGGAATAAAATTTGTTTGTAATGCTAATTGTCATTGATTTAAACTCTCCTATCACCACACCAAAAACAATATTTTTCAAAACTAAATCGTAGTTTTGTCATATAGTCAATACTAGAGTATTGTTACTTGATTTTACAGCAGGTGAAGAAGAGGGGAATAAAGCGACATCTGGTGGGCTATGACTTTCAATTTTTGTGATTATCATTTCAAATAAATCTGCTTTAGATACCTCATTAAACATGTTGATATATTCTTGATTACAATGAAAAAGTAAATATTGCTTTTATCTTCATTCCCGAAAGTGTAAAAATATCGAGCGAGATTTGACTGTTTTGAGAATTAAATCTCGTTTTTTAAAAACAAAATTCATGTCGAATTTACAGCAAATAATTACCAACAAAATGGAACAGATGAGGAAGAAACTATGTTTGGTATATCATACATGTACACTGTCTGTGTTTTGAGTACTGATAAAAATGGACCACAAATAAGGGAAATATCTTCGTCCATGTGCCTCATCATTTATTTTGGTTTTCGCCTCCTTTTCATCTGAACGTTGTCGGTGTCCTCTGACCAATCTGACACAGAATGCTTGTTTTTTCTCGTTTTACAGCAAATAAAGACAAAGGAGATGTAGAAGAGGGGGGAGATATCACACCTAGTATGTAAATGCTGATATACTTTTGCAGTATGCTATTCCTAGTTCTGACTTTTCTGGCACTCAATCTGTTTTTCGTCCTTGCTTTTGCAGCGAATAAAGACAAAGGAGATGAAAAAGAGAAAGAAGCTGCAGCTGGTATGTTATAACTGATATGTGATCGTTTGTAGCGCATGGTCAAACGTTATGAAATGCAAAAAAGTAATATTTGGCCCGCCTGCATAATATGCACATGCTTGATTTATTTTAGTTTCATTTCCCCTATTAAAAGTGTTGTTTCATCTCGGTTTTACAGCAAACAAAGATGAGGCAGACGACGGAAAAATGACATCGGGTATGTTAGGGCAAATATTTGTGTGTAATGCTAATTGTCTGTGATTTTGATGTTAATTATCCTCTTCGCCAAAAGAATGTTTCTAAATGAAGACTTAGTTTTCCTTGCAGTTATTAAACATTTTTGCAACTAGAATATTGTTACTCGATTTTACAGCAAATAAGGAAAAGGGGGATAAATCAGAGGAGGAAGAGGCGACATCAGGTGGGCTATAAGTAGTATTTAATTGTAATGATCATTTTCGAATAATTCAATTTTACTTGTTACACGCAATTTGATTGGTTCATTTCATTTTATCAATGCTTTATATCGTTTAAGTCCCGCTATATGACGTGATAGGAGTGACGTCACAATACGTTTGGCCGTTCATTTTCTATTTTGTTGATACGGCGATATTGGTCCACGTCATATAAAATTGAGAATGAAAGTAATTTTCATTTGTTTTATACGATATAAAGTAAGTGGGACAGTTTACGCAATTTTAGAAACCGCTTCGCGGTTTATAATGCGTAAACTGCCCCAACATACTATATATGGTATAAAACAAATAAAAATTACTTTCATCCCTTAGTAAAATATGGTAGAAATACTTGTAAAAAATTGTCCCTTGTTGTTCACTTTTGCAGCAAACGAAAACAAAGGAACTAAAGAAGATGGAGAAACCGCATCGGGTATGTGCTTTCTACTGGGCATTGATAAGGTGGTTGTATTTATTCTGATTTTTGCGCTTCTAGCACAATCCTTCAAACACTATTTGGGGAAGTACAAACAATAAGGTTGTCTGCGCGCTCTCGTATTATGTAAAATGTGATGGTCTAGTTAGGACTCCTTTCAGAATAACATTAATATTTATCATTTGGTTTTACAGCAAATGAAGATAAAGAAAGTGAAGGGGAGAAAGGGGAAACCACATCCGGTATGTTATATAGCGTATGATTGCAGTACTATTCATTCTAATAATCTAAATCTCAAGTTCTAAATTTTGGACCACTTCCCATTCTCAAGCGTTGTGTATGAAACTAAAAAAGGAAACTTTAAACCTTAGATATATACATGTATGTGTTTGAATTTGTATTTTCATTGTTACACTTTTAAGCATGGGTTATTATTCTCGCTTTTACAGTAAACGAAGACAAGGGAAATGAAGGAGAAGGCAAGTCAAGAACTTTTCTTTTCAAAAATAAACTTTATATTTGTTTATATGTAGATGATGGCGGGGTCGTTAATGTACAAGTGGATAAATCGACCTTAAATAATGTATTCTTCACAGAGACCAATGCATGCATATAGGACATTGTCAAATTTTTCTTAATACTAATGTATATGGACACTTTTTTCTCAAATGTGTCTAGTTTTGAAAAACCGATATCTATGTATCTTTCATTACAGTAAATAAAAATGGTGAAAATGTTGGAGAGGATAAAGGAGTCACAGCTGGTATGAAAGTATATATTTATTTACATTTTTCCTGCATTATAAGATTGATGATCATTTGTCATAAGACATCATTTCTGGAGAATGCATAAGAAGCAAGAGGTGTTTATGAAATACTGATGCCCTGCATGTCAGGAGAGGGATTCTGGTACACAAAGAAAGGTCTTCTCACAAGGAATACACAAATGAAATATGAAAGCCTTATCACCAACCATTCAAAATTATGTCCAATGTTTAATATTTTCAAAAGTAGATCAAACTCGCACTTCAAGGTCATTAGGTAAAGATTATTGGTACTAAAATAAAGTTCTTGTCAAAAGGAGAAAAAACTTGTGAAATAGGAAAGCTCTATCGCTAAACATTTCAAAGGTATGACCAAGGTTACAGTTTTCCTAAGTGGGTCAAACTCCAGGGTCATGAGGTAAAAAAATGTTGCCTACAAAATGTCTTAATTTCAAAAGGAATATACATGTGAAATATGAAAGCCTTATCACTAACCATTCAAAAGTTATGGTTTGTTTTATTAGAAAGTAGGTCAAACTCCAGGGGAAAGTTACAAGGTCAACAATTTTGATATCAGAAAAGGTATTGTTACAAGAAATGCGAATATGAAAGTTCTATTGCTAACCATTCAAAAGTTATGGCCAAGGTTAATTTTTTTGAAAAGTAGGTGAAACTCTAAGGTGGAGGTCACATGATCAAACATTACGGTACCACATAAAATGTTTTTTGACATGAAATACACATATGAATTATAAAAGCCCTATCACTGACCTTTCAAAAGTTATGATTTAGGTTAAATATTTTCAAAAGTACGTCAAACATCATGGTGAAGGTCACCTCACCTATCCTCTTCATGTCCACTGGCACATAAGACCCAAAAAGGTGAAGATCACAAGGTCAAACATTACGGTACCACATGAAAGGTATTATCAAAAGAAAGACACAGGTGGAATATGAAAGCCCTGTCCCTAACCATTCAAAGGTTATGGCTAAGGTTAGTGTTTTAAAAAGGTAGGTCAAAGGGATAGTAGAAAAATACATCATCAACGAATTGTTCTAACTAGAAGGTTTGTGTAGGGTTTTGAAACAAACACCTAGATTATCTTAGAGGGAAAATTAACTACACAGTGATTAAGGTAGAATGGTTATTTGCAAAATCGTGAAAACCACATTATTGAAGCTTTAGTGAAAAGAAGTCTGAAAAGTGCATCTATCCGGAGTCATTTCACTAGAGAATGCATACAGTTGCCCTTACCAGCAAGTATCGTACAGAAATGTAAAATATCTTATCAAATTCCGTATTTTATTTACTAAATTTAAAACCGACAAGTCTGACTTCGTTATTTCACGCGCTTTTGTCTTCTTGTTTTAAAATGAATCCTTGAAAACTTCCTATGGAGTTTCATTTATATTTTCATCCCCCCTTTTACATTCAGGCGCTATGGATGAAGGTGCGCTAAAACCACATGCGAGTATATCCATGATTGTGAATATTATACAAATTACGCAAACAGTTGTCCAAATTCTCGATATATCAGAGTCTCTCGACATTTTAGATAAGTTGAAAACCAAGATAGAAAAAAAAAAGACATTTACAATCCCACGAATTATTCATTATGCTTTTACTTTCACGCCCAACAAGTTAAAAAAACATTTTGTCTTTGTAGTCGTTGAAGAGAAATTTACAGATATAGTATCAAAGTGGTATGAGTTTGGTGAGTATGTCAACATACAGTATATATATAGAACAAAGTGTGTAGGTCAAACAGCGATATCGAGATTTGACAAATAGAAAAATAAAAGGAAATGTTACAACCAGTCGTAGTCATTCAAGAATTGATTCGACTTAAATATATCCAAATAATGTCATATGAACACAGTTGTTTTTTAATCACTGTGAAAACAAAACCAAGAAGATTTTCTCTGTTATGTGATTTTTTTCCAGTTACTGACAAGCCATATACAGAAGAGGTTACAGAAACGTATACAGGTATAAACGACAGAGTAAAAGAAATCCTTCTTAGTTACAGATCACTCTTCGTTATTCTCGTTTGGAAATGACTCTTTTGTGAATGACACTCTATTGTAAATGACTCTCTCTCTCTCTCTCTCTCTCTCTCGTAAATGACTCGCTATATTTTATAAATGACATGCTTAAATGAAAGGTGAAGATAACGAACAGTGATCAATCTCATAAATCCTATAAGCAATACAAAATCGAGAGTTGGGCACCTATAAGCAATACAAAATCGAATACAAAATCGAGAGTTGGGCACCTATAAGCAATACAAAATCGAGAGTTTGGCACACGAGGACCTCTGGATATACAAGATATGGGGTCAGGTGCCTAGGAGGAGTAAGCATTCCCTGTCGACCGGTCACATCCGCCGCGAGTCATATATGTCGATCAGCTAAACGGAGTTATCCGTAGTCAAAATCAGTGTGCCAAGAACGGCCTTACAATCGTTATGAAATAAGTCAGACAGCATTTGACCAAATGATAGGTTGTATTGGCAAACTAGTGTAACTCACGATGCGTTGATAGAATTACAACAACAGCGTAAATCCTTATTAAAAGTTCGTGTTTATATTTCATTCAAATAGTATAAATTGAATTGCCCTGTAACAAACAGAAAGCCGCATATGAAAATGTACATCACGTCAAATACATATATACATTTTATACATGTTATATATACATATAAATTGTATCATTTGAAACTTAGCATAAAGTTATATCAAATGATATTCAAGCACTTTAATCACAATTTTATAAAAGTGATCCACCGAACTTATTTATATTTAATAAGTGAGAAAAATAAGATTAAAAACAAAATATTGATATTATTGCTTTAGTTGACTTTTATATTGCTTAAACAGTCTAAATAGTATAACTTACCAAAGTTATGGACTTTAGGCTTGATATTTATCAAATGTAAAGCTGTAAACTATATTTCAAAGCTTCTTTGGTGCAACTGCAATAAAAGTTAAACATGCACTTTGTTAGATATTAGCAATGTAATTAAGAGCGCCAACTGCAATGCTTTTGCTTCCATAAAAACAAAGAAAAAGCAGACATACCACGATGGCGAAATAACTCCAACTATAACTAAAACTCAAACGTCTGAAGAATTCAAACCCACTGGACAATATGAAAAAATCCAACCCTGGTCTAAAGTCACATGACTATAAGAGGCGCCAAACGCTCACCAAACTTTTGGCGGGAAAATACTAATTACATCAAATTGGAAATTAAATAAAATCAAAGCTGCTTGCCATTGTTTTGGCATAAGTTTCTAGTAGAACTTTATTATACAATCTTATCAATTGCAAATTCAATTCTTTTTAATCATAAAACTTAAAAGTTATTTACAAAATTTTCACACGGCTACACTAGAATATTATAACAACCATAGATTTGCGAAATGTTGACTTTAAACGACACTGTTGAAACCCCTGTACCACCAACTTGTTTGTCAGTAGCCTGCCTCGATTTAAAAACTGACCATACGCAGAACACGCTCTTGCGTATCGAATCAGTTGGGATATATAAACACCATATGCATGTGGTAATGGATTATTAGTACATATATATGGGAAGATGACAATGAAGAGGCTGAGATCATCCCGTTTATCATAAACCTGAGTTGTTAGTTTGCCATTAATATCTATTTTCAATGAAATATCTAAGTATGAAGCAGAAGCGGAACACTCTGTGGTGTCTTTTATTTCGAGTCCACGGGGATATATCAACAAACTTGATAAAGTGATAGATTCTGATTATAAAGACTTCAAATGATACATTAGATTATGTAGATTCTATGACAAGTATTCATGCAATAATAAGTATTGTGTTCAATTTATGTTTTACATAAAGGTAAAGACTTCATGTTATCTATTAATACCAAACTATCACCCATTGAGTTAATATGCAGGTGGAAAGGACATATGAACTTCGTAGACTTTTTCGTTTTTGTTAAAAACAAGTGCATTTACGGATATTTAATTCTCAATCTTCATACCGTCCCATTACACAATCAAAAGATTAACTCGTTATCATTTACCCTTACTCCTACGCACGTGATCCCACTTCTGGTATATCCAGTGGTCCGTCTTTGTCCAACTTTTAATTTTGTATTCCTTATAAGGGTTATGAGATTGATAACTGCTCGATATCTTCACCTTTTTATTATTGCTCTTTTAATGTAATATTCGAAAATAAAATGGATTGGGGGGTTGAAGCACAAACGAAACATTTATCGAAAGTCAGAACGTTTTATATTGTGATCAAATATATATATCCGTATCACTCACTTTTAAGAATTCGAGAATGATTAATTTTGCGTATAGGATAAGACTTTATAAAAAATATATTCGATATGAAATTTTCAGATGATTTAAGTTGCCTTTACTCATAATCAATGATTTTGTAAAAATTTACAAGGTTAAATTTTGCCTTTTGTAAACATACCTCTTACTCATACCCATTTATTCCTAAAACTATGGTTAGACTTGATGTAATGGAATTGTTTAATGCTAGAAAGTGGATAGCCCTTTCAAGAGAAACAGACGAAATCGTACCGTGCAAAGCGTGCAGTGTACATGAAAGGTGAAGATAACGAATAGAGATCAATCTTATAACTCCCATAAGCAATACAAAATAGAGAGTTGGACAAACACGGACCCCTGGACACGCCTGAGGTGGGATCAGGTGTCTTGGTGGAGTAAGCATCTTCTGTCGACCGGTCAAACCCGCCGTGAGCCCTACATCTTGATCAGATAAACGGAGTTATCCGTAGTCAAAATCAGTGTGTCAAGAACGGCCTACCGATCGGTATGAAACACGTCAGACTGCATTTAACCCCATGATACGTGCATACTACCCAGTATCCCAGACATACCTTCTTTAATAAACCATCCAGCGTTCCGTACAAGATACAAGTACAGACTGAGCGTTCCGTCTGAAGACAAACTGAACTGGTGAAGGGAGCATGCTGTAGGATATGTACATGATGCAGCGCCGCAACATTGCTTTCCTATCCGAGGGATATTATGGGTTTCCTTTCCTTTGTAAACCACACACAAACAATGGCAACTGGTCATTTATCGCTATTAAAAAGTACTCGCGAAATATATGTATTCTTACTATTCTATGTTTCAAAAATGTTTTGGTTTTTTTTTTATTTGTAGAAAAAGGAAAACCAGAAGTTGATTATGTGACTCAAGTGTATGAATACAGTAAGTGCCGGAGTATAATTATACAGATATCGATCTTTGCGCTATACATTTATGAAATATAAAGAATTGTTGTTTCAATGTATTCACATTCACTAGGTTTTTCCTTTAACATTGTTACTAAAAATAGAATAAGGTTATTTGTTTTTAAAAACCAACGTTAACTATTAAAGTAGGCTAATAACTGCGTATCAATACATCTGACCTAAAGAGCACATCATGGGTTTATTTTAAAAAGCAATTAAAATGATTAAAATTAAAGTAAATATGATAAGAAATGTCTTTCAGGCTTTGGGAGTGTATGAGACTATAGAGCTCGAGCATCCTCACACTGACGTATACTTTATGAATCGCCTACGTACTACTTTCGGTTCATGAATCGCTTACGTACTACTTTCAGTTCATAAACATTCATCAGGGAAATAAACAATTAAGTTCAATTGAAATATTTAGCTGTTTAACAGTACCTCCTCCTCGGGATTTTGAGACATCATCAGATTTATGTGAAGTACCGCAAATTTTGACCTATGGATGGCGTTTACAGTTACATGTATAACAGCGAGGGTTCTTTCTCGTGAAACAAGACCCCCGTCTTTAAGGTCACGTCCAAACGATCCATGACTTTCACTTTTATTGACGGAGTTTTGGTGAAGGAAGAGTCACTACCTATCTTAAACTTAGTAGGGTTGACACGACACAGGGATCGAGAAGCGAATGGCCTAACCACTAGTCTATCTCAACCTGTTTTAGATTTAAGTACAGGAAATATATTCATATCAATATGTACATGTATGTTAGTGTCATACCTTCTGAATATTTCAAGAAATATCATTGGTGAAAATCAATGTCATTTTTTAGACACAGTAAGTAGCCTCGAATACAGTGGTGATACTCGGTCAGCTTGTCATGTTTACACTAGATTCAATTTGGCGGCAGGATAGACAGTTTACCTAAACCTTGGGAGTTTTAAACTGTATGCAAAGAATGCCCTTTTTTAGTTTAATATTTGAATTTTAGGCTAAATTTGCAAGTTTCAAAGTATTTCACGTCAGCACTTCATATCTTTATACGAAATAATACGAAAAGAAGTAGAATAGATAATAAAATGAGGTCAGCCCATAAAAAGTCAATTCATGAGGTATTTAGATAATGAAAATTTTATCTTAAAAATCCAGGACAGAAAGAACATCATAGAAGACAAATTTGTTTCACATATTGTAGTAGTAGCACAATGTCGTTCTCGGTTATACAAAATTTAGTGAATAAAATCAAATTTCAACTAACTAGATATACATGTGACATGTTGTGACATCACGAGAAAGATAATTTCAGTTTCAGCTGTGAATATGAAATATATGAAGTACTATACACGTGTATTTTGAAAATGTGTGAATTTTATCATTGATATAAATCCCCACTTATTCCAAGTATTGTTTCAACTAAACCCCTTTTCGATAAAATGCAAGCATTGGTTACTTTTACAAAATTTAATACTCTTTTTGTGGTTTTTCTAGTTACCGGATCGCCATACACTGAAACTTTCACAGAAGTATATACTGGTAAGACAATTCAATGTAAAAACTAGACATTGTTTAATGTTGTGATGACATGTGTTCAATCAATTTTTAAAAAACAGAGAAAAACATCATCAATGCATTGTCCTAAGAATATGCAACATTCAATACGTATTATGATATAATTATTAGGATGCATGTTTGTGAGTGAAAGTCTTTTCTTTGTAGAACCATATACAGAAATTGTGTACGAATATGGTAAGTCTGTATCGATCTTAATGAGGTCAAGAAAGGTGAGTCCCTCATGTAATAGCAGACGGTACGTATCTTAGTGGTAATATTATTCCATAGTTCGCAGTCTGTGTGATAGTGAAAATGTCAACAGAAAAATTATTCCAGAGAGTTTCTCCTGAAATAAGAAAAACAACCAATTCTTATGAGAAAAAGCAAAGGAAATTTTTGATTCAAGGTTGTTTTCTTTTTTCAATTGAAAAAAAAGAAGACAAAACCAAAAAAGTGTAATTTAGACCTCGTTTGATTCTTTGCATCGATCTGTTGTTTCCTTTGGGGAAGACTTTGTTGGGGGAATGTGGATCGAAGTTTTTATCACAATTGTGTGAGTTGAACGTGTGTGGATACATGCATTTATGCCATCAAGTGAATTCTCAAGAGAACGAAAGACCAATGGTAATGCCTATATAATGCATAATGATTCCCAAAGTATTTAAAGAATATCAAATCATGAATGTAAGCATGAAATTTCGTGAGAATCATATTTCACATATTTTTTATTCAATGTATACGATAACTAGGTATAATTACGCATAAATCATAATTTCGTGTTTCAGAAATATTTTGTCAATATTTTTTTTATTCCCAAATTATTTGCAGGGAATCATGGAAATCATATGATATTTTCCCCTTTCTTCTAGGTACTAAGGCCCCAGAAGCCCCCGTTAGTAAGTATTATGAAAGACAATGAATAAATGCTAATACAAATACAAGAATAAGGTATGCATGTAGTGTTTATTTGCCAGAAGTTGACGGTGTATCTTACAATTATAGGAAATATGTTCAGACCTTACGACCAATGTTTTAGTTGGTCAAAAATAAGTTCATCTGTGTATGATTTTTTTTAAAAACTGGTTCTATATGTTTTTGGTGGGTTTTTTTTTTTTTTTAGATATGCCATAAATTTGCATTTCAATTATTTAGATTGCAAAGATCATTTTCAATCTAAAGTGTTCAGATAATTTGTGAAATTGGTCACTTATTCTTGAATAATGTAATAATTAGATACGATATATCGACAACGATTTAAGAAAACAAATATTTATGATTTTGATGATGATCTATCAGTTTCCATATTGAAGTTGGTATATAGTTTTAGAAAATACGATGTATTCTTGTTGACAGAATGTGGGGGGAGAATTTCTGGAATATCAAAGGGAGAGGTCACCAGTCCGAAATTTCCAAAAAAATATCCATTGAACGTCGTCTGCATTTGGAACATAACGGTCTCAAAACGACATCTCATAAAGATGCAATTCCCTGTTCTTCGACTCGGAAAAGGCGACAGGATTGACCTTTATGATACCAAGACAGGGGAGCATATTGGAAGGCAATTACGTGTTCATTTGCATTTTACTTTTCCAGTGGTTGTTCAATTAATGGAGAACTTAATTTAGAAATGCTACATGTACTTAGTATACGATGTACCACGTTTCTCTTTTCATTTAGAGCACAAGGTCACGAGGACGGATTTGAAGAGATATCCCAACGTAACGAGGTCACGATGTCTTTCTCCTCAGACGGCGAATTCCAGGACGAGGGCTTTAAAATGACGTTTCGCGCCATTAAAGATCCATCAAGTAGGTGTATTTCAGGATAGTCTCTACATTTTATGAAAGGCAAAACATTGGTTTACGGTTGTGTTTTTTTAAAGATACCCTACGAATAAAGGTGTAAGCAATATCATTTTCGGCCATCATAGGAAGTAAATAAGTAAACGTTTTTAATTCTTTTAAATATACTTTGTTAATGTTTGATATTCAGTGTATAGAATATAGCAAAGGAAGTTAAAATTGTGTTCCGTATGTTTGTACGCGCGTGCATTCTTCATCTTAATTTTACTACCTATAAATAAAAAGAATTTTATCATTGCGCATTAATCTATCGCGTATGAAAAAAGAAGTCAGAACTACTTATCCGTATACCCTAATTAAGCCGAGTGGAAGATATCAAATTAAAAGTTTGCGGGATTTTTCTCTCTCTTGCAACAGTGTATATGTGAGAAACTATTTGACATTGATTAATGAATCTTGTATGGATGATATCGTCACACGCGGGTATATTAAGACAGACATACCCAATTATGCATATAAACAAATGGAAGAAGCTACCTAACTTTGTGTCATAACAAGGTGATAAATATTTGCTACGGTGCGAAGTTATTACATAGTTGCTATAAATAGATCCGGCTACACCTTAATAGCGAATGACCCCCCCCCCCCCCGAGTTAATTATCGAGTTAACGTTATTTACGGTAAAACGCCTAACGTTTATCCAAAGTGTTGCTAGAATCCTAATGTTTTCAGCAAAAACGAATTATTAATCATGTCAGCACGAAACCACCTCAGTTTCAGTTGTTTTACACTTTACACTGATGTTCTATAGTTTTCTTTGAAAGTCTTCTGAACAGATAACACTAGTAAAAATTTCCATGAACGTTAGTTTACTACTTTTCACCCAGCGTATAATAAGACTTTAACATTATTCGGCGTAGTTTTATACTTTCGTAGTTTCATTTCAGTGTACGACAGACAAAAATAAGACTAACATGCTGATTGGAATCTTTTATCATCCATGAATAAATTCGCAGTGTTTCACATAATCGAGATTATTTAAATTTATATCAAATAGTCCGTATTGATTTTGATACACCCTGTAGGTCGGGTCTACGTGACTTTAGCGGCTAGATGGTACAAGTTAATTTGTATGCACTACGTCACACTCGGTACTCCCTGTGATCGAACCCATTCATTACACTTTTCCAACCGAAGCATGGATTCCTTAATTAATATATGTTCCATGTCATTTGTCTTAAATGCTCCATATTTTGTCGATATTCACATGACACACTTAACAAATTCTTTTCATGTTATGTCAACTTCACTTGATGTACTATTATGAAATTAGCAGCAGTCACAAATTACACAACAGCACTGAGGCATTATTATTTCTTTCCATCGTAATAGTTAGGCATGTATAATTAATTTTATGTGTAAATAAAACTTACAAGCCATTAGAACTGGAATTATATGTAGATATACACGCTTAGTGATTTACTTATTTCAATTAAGCAATGACGTCACATTGTTTTACGGATTTTATCCCAGGCAATTTTCTTTGATTTGCCTTCATATACCCGCGTAGGAACTGCGTTGGTAAATGAGTATTATTTCAAACTTTCACATTTTACGTTAATTTTGAAAAGTTGTTTGGTTTGGAAGGTGTAAGATATATCAAATTAAACTGAAAACTCTTTTCAAAATTATCGTCCATGCGCACAAGCATGATATATGGCAACTTAACACTGGGTGCTTAATTTTCCTCTATGAAATTTTTCGAATACTACTTGACATTGGTTGATGAAAGTGACATAGATGGTAGACCTTTGTTTGTTGACTTCTGATATGGGTCTGACCTTATTTATTAGGCGTATTCGTCATGCTACATGTATATTTCAGAAACTATTTGACATTTGGTTACCAATTTTGAGTGACATAAAATGATTATAATATCAAACTTTTGTACTTTCACTGCTTTTTGGTGTTGTAGTATAGAACATACCAAAAAAGAGGTTAAAAGTATTGCCAGATCGAGAATAAAGGGAAAGACCGAGAACAGAATACCTTTTTGAGTAATTAATAAGATTCTAATTGATTATCTTTTTGTCTTTACTTTCAGAATCTACAGCGTCAGATAGAACCAAAATACAGAAGATTAAACATGGTTTGTGTCTCTGATAATCTATATATCATATATGATATTCGTTTATTAGATTAAAAAGTTTCAATAATTCAATAACGTATGTAGGCACAAAACATGATTTTTTTTTTATCGCAAAAATACGTGTACTGTTGAACGTTTAGGAATGGGAAAATCCTCAATCTCACCCAAAATGAAAATTTAAATACTAGTATACTTGATTAATTCAACTAACATATTTGATTTCTGTTTTTAAGGCTACAAAACTGTATATGCAATGAAGCATCATCTAAAATATAAAACTGGTAAGTTCTATATCACTCGTATGATACAACCTAGTATATTTGAATCAAAGACTGTCTGACATGTTTTATACCGATTGTTAGGTCGTTCTAGGCACATTGATTTTGTCGACAGATTACTCCGTTTACCTGATCAAGATATAGGGCGCACGGTGGGTGTGACCGGCAAACAGAAAATATTACTCCTCCTAGGCACCTGATTCCACCTCTGGTATATCCAAGGGTCTGTTTTTTTCCCAACTCTCTATTTTGTATTCCTTATAATAGTTATAAGATTGATCAATGTTCGTTATCTTCACTCTTTGGTAAATAATTGGCAATAGACCAATTTTTGAAAAAGTCCTGCATGGTTTTGTACTATGATCTTTATCTTTAGTAATAACATGAACACTTTCATAAAGATCTTGTCATAGGCAGTATCAGTTCTTTAAAAGGCTTCTGATTTATAATCCTTATGATCCTTATCATTCGAACAAGAAATGACCATACATTTCTGTCTCTTGTATTTTTCATGTTACCTGGTTATTTAAGAGAGAAATTGCTCTTCGTGCCCGCCCGGCATTGTTCTTCATGCATCCCTCGTAGATACATGAACAGTTCAATCTTCCTCTAACCGTTTGTCACCATAGTTGGAGTATAACAACTTTTAGGGGTAGGAAAACAACACATCTGATCTACAGTCAATGCACTCTAATTGCTCTAACTGAAAGGCGAAGATAACGAACAGTGGTCAATCTCATAAACCCCACAAGGAATACAGAATAAAGAGTTGGGCAGACTCGGACCCCTGGATATACCAGGTGGGTTCAGGTGCCTAGGGTGAGCAAGCATCCCCTGTCGACCGGTCACATCCGTCATGAGCCTTATGTCTTGAACAGGTAAACGGAGTAATCCGTAGTCAAAATCGGTGTGCCAAGAACGACCTCTAACTGTGATGCCGGAACTTTAAAAAAGACAGAGAAACTGAGTTTACAGATGTAATAAACATAAATGTGTCTATTAAAATCGTGAAATCCATAAATCTTGAATAAAAGTGTCAGATTCCAAAACAGACCCCAATAGATTATATAGAGAAAATTGTATGTTCTATTACTCTTCTAAATTCTTGAACATGTTGCAGACAAACTAGCTTTAAGTACCTAGTTGTAATAATTATTGAAGCCTCTACTGAAATTGTAAACTCGTTATTTAAAGGCCAGAAGTTCCGGTTCCAGCGCAAGTCTGTGTCGGTCAGGCGGTGAAAATGTTTGAAATCTTCGACATTTTCGTTATTCCAGAACATGTACATGTGAGACAAACTGAAAACACAATTGAAATGAACATGGAAGTCTGAACAAATATGGAACCCCTTCATCAGGGTTCAACCCTCAGAGCTAAATAGACAATCTAGCATAAATTAACCTTCAAAAATCTTGCTTTTATTTCGTAGCATGTGTCACAACATATCTCGGATTTGGTGTGTGGATGAAATAAAATTCTAAAGAACTTTAATTAATTTTAAAATCGGAAAACTTTTCTCAAATCAAGAACATGAAAAAATATGACTTTTAACACTTCACGATGAATTAAAGACTAGACTTTTTGACATCATATACAGTTGCTTCTTCAACAAAAATGGAAAAAGTATATACTCATATCTAGTGATCAGTCATCCAAAAAAAATCACTTTGTTAAACGCCACTCTGATTCCGCGCACAAGTACTCTAAAGTTGAAATGAAAAATATGCTGGAGTCCCTCATTGACAATATCTTCGTGATCTTTGGTGATGAAGTCTTCCAACAGTCTGTTAGAATTCCCATGGACACGAATTGTGCTTCTTTGTTAACTGGCACGTTTCTACATTCTTATAAGATATATTTTATTCAAAAGCTTTTACATGCACATGAGAAGAGAAAATCTTCAACTCGACATTTAGATATATCGACGACACTTTATCTTTTAACAATATATGTTGATTCGATATATCTCTGTGAATTCGAGATGAAAGACACCACAAAATCCTCCACATTTACTTCGCACTAAGATATTTTATTGAAAATGAATATCAATGGCAAACTAACAAGTCAACTTTATGATAAACGGGATGATTTCAGTTTCTCCATCGCCAACTTCCCATATTTAGGTAGCTATATTCCATTGCCACCTTCAAATGGTGTTTATATCTCTTAGCTGATTCTATACGCAAGAGCTTGTTCTGCGTACGATTAGTTTTTTAAATCATGATTTAAGACAAGGAATCACTTTCTTTTTTCTAGATTAAAATCACAAATAACAATACCAGAACTTATTACCAAAACTATGTCTGTAATATAGAAACTTTGAAATGATTATCACCAAACAGCAAATAAAGGCAACATCAAGTTTTCGCAGTTTATAACATGATATTGTTGTTCTGTGAATGCACAATTGTTATAATTAAATGGTTTGTTGTGTGATATTCAGGTTACTGTCCGATGCCATTTGACATGTTTTTGGTAAAATTAGTATTCAATGGCAATATATACAAAGAATTCGAAGTAATAAAATTCCACGACTCGCTCATTTACATTGCTACACAGTGATCATCTCAATAAGGGTCTGTCGACCTAAGGTTTTCCTCTAAGTTCTGTAAATCATGGAAAATATGATTTGGAAAAAAAACCTGAATCATTTTTGTTTGAATAATTTTCTCAATAATCATCATGTTGTAACTTCAAATCAATAGAATACGGCCATATTATAACAATTTGATTTCTTTTATAAATGTACACTGTATTAGAAATTTAAAAAATGTATTATCATACTCAGAATGATCAATCCGTTTTATTTTTGTTTAGGTATATTTAATTGACATGAATGGGATTATTTACAGGTAAAAAAGTAAAAGCCGAAGAAACACAAAACCGTGAGTTGAAATATAAATATTATTTCGTATTTCATTTGCATATCTTAAACTGAATATAACAATAGCTTACGAATAATAGATTAGATACAAAAGATATAAATTCAACATTTTGATAAGTGGGATGAAAATTTCTCCATCTTCAACTTTACATATTTATGTAGCAATATTCCATTCATTTCCATATGATGTTTGTGTCTCTCATCTGATTCAATACTTGAGAACATGTTGCGCGTATGATCATACTTTTTAAAAAAAAAATCGAGACAGGTTACTGACAAATAAGTTGATGGTGCAGAGGTTTCAACAATAAATTTTAAGATAGCATTTGGTAGATTCTATAGACATCATAACAAATACGGCGCGCCATAGGTTGAATGCTGTCTGACGTCTTTTATACAAATTGTTAGCTCGTTCTTTATATACTGAACTTGATCATGATATAGGGGTAACGGTGGATGGTACCGATCAATAGGGGATGCTTACTCCTCCTGGGAATCTGATCACGCATCAAGTGTTTCCAGGTGTTCGTGTATGCCGTACTCTCAATTTTATATTATGTCTGACATGTTTCATACCGATTGTTAGGCCGTTCTTGGCACACTGTTTTTCACTACGGATAACTCCGTTTACCTGATCAGGATATAGGCTCACGGCGGGTGGGACCGGTCGATAGGGGATGTTTACTCCTCCTAGGCACCTGATCCCACCTCTGGTGTGTCCAGGGGTCCGTATTTGCCCAACTATCTATTTTGTATTGGTAGTAGGAATTATGAGGTTGATCACTGCTCGTTATATTCTCCTTTCATTCTTTATCGTGATATTTATAAGATTGATAATTCGTTGTCTTCCCTTTTTGTTACGCTTATGATTAGTTTATAAATCAAGGCAAACTGCTGACAAATAAGTTGATATTACAGGGATTTCAACAGTTTTGTTTAAAGTTAGCAAATTCTATGGTCGTAATAATAATTTAGTTTGTCCATATATCCTATCAATGGACGAAATGCTGTTTGACATGTTTCATACGGATTGTTAGACCGTTCTAGGCACACTGATTTTGACTCCGTTTACGTGATCAAGACATAGGGCTCACAGTGGACTTGACCGTCAACAAGGGATGCTTATTCCTCCTAGGCACCTGATCCCACCTGGTATGTCCAGGGATCCGTGTTTGCCCATCTCTTTATTTTGTATTCCTTGTGGGAGTTATGAGATTGATCACTTTGTTATTTCATCTTTCATAATGCTTTTTGTGTTCTAACATGAAAGACTTGCAAGTTAATATTATACCAATATATTTCTCTAAATTATCTAACTAAAACTTGAAATTCACAAAGATTGAAAAATTTAAAAAAAATGAATTTAAAGAATAATCAACATTACTAATTTGCAGTAGATGCTGGAGAAGGTTTTACAAATAGTGATTGATGAAACCAAAACTCATAAGTTTATATTGTATCGATTCCTCCATATCATTCAATAAAAACTGAAAGTGCACTGATAATTAGAGATAATGAAATTGTTTTTCCCGCTTTACATATTCAGAGAGTTTCATTAACAAGGACCGTATTTTCTGAAAACTGAAACTATACTCGCATGCTGAAAATCAAAGATACGTTTTAAGTTTCCATTTCAATTACCAATTGAATATTTTTGAATACATGTAACAATCCTAGTTTACAGGTTCATACCTCTTTTGCGTTCATACATTTGTCGTGGTTGCTTTGATCGTGTGTATTAGAATTAATCGTGTAATGAAAGGTGAAGATAACGAACAGTGATCAATCTTATAACTCCTACAAGCAATACAAAATAGATAGTTGGGCAAACACGGACCCCTGGACACACCAAAGGTGGGATCAGGTGCCGAGATGTAGTAAGCATCCCCTGTATTGCACTTTTTCAGCTACCGAAATCCCACTTAATTAGACCAAAGCTCATTGATAAAACATCTCGCATCAAAATATGTGCAGAAATATACAATGTGATTACTTTAATTTTCATATACAACATTGTTATTAATAACAATGATAGTGTTTGCTAACAGCAATCGAAGCGCCAGTTAAACCGACCGATGTTTGTAAATTCACATTGTCGTCTGCTTCTTTCATATTGCGTACCGTAACTGCTCTTCTTGAACAATCGATATCTCTGGTTTGAATATAACAATTGTGAAACGACAAAAACTTACAATATATATGTACCAGCTTCCTGTTTCATATGTTGTATAGAAATACACAAGTGAATATTTTTTATTATACCCCCGCAACAAGTTGTAAGGGGGGGGGGGTATACTGAAATCGGGTTGTCCGTCTGTCCGTCCGTCCGTCTGTAGACGCAATGGTTTCCGGCCTCTAAAGCATTATCCTTTCCACGTACCGTCACCATATCATATATATGGACTACCCATGGGATGAAGATGTTCCCTATCGATTTTGGGGTCAAAAGGTCAAAGGTCAAGCGCACTGGACATCGAAGTAGCAATATAGCTTCCGGGCTCTAAAGCGTTATCCTTTCCACCTACAGTCACTATATCATACATATCGACTGCCCATGGGATGAAGATGTTCCCTATCGATTTTGAGGTCAAAGGTCAAGCGCACTGGACATTGAAGTAGCAATATAGCTTCCGGGCTCTAAAGCGTTATCCTTTCCACCTACAGTCACTATATCATACATATCGACTGCCCATGGGATGAAGATGTTCCCTATCGATTTTGGGGTCAAAAGGGCAAAGTTCAAGCGCACTGGACATTGAAGTAGCAATATGGTTTCCGGGCTCTAAAGCGTTATCCTTTCCACCTACAGTCACCATATCATACATATGGACTACCCATGGGATGAAGATGTTCCCTATCGATTTTGGGGTCAAAAGGTCAAAGGTCACGCGCACTGGACATCGAAGTAGCAATATGGTTCGGTTGGTCATGGCATTTCTTTTTTACACTCAGAAAAGAGGTAGTTTATACCTATTACCAACACTCTTTGGGAGATTGGGGTAAGCAGGGGGTATTCTTAGTGAACAATGTTCACAGAACCTCTTGTTTCACTTTATATATAATATTGGAGAATCTTATCAATAATCATTGCATTCTATTTTCAAAGCAACGGAAGCAACAGTGAAAGAAATTAAAGCTCGTAAGTTTATATTATATTAACTGATTATTTCATGTTTTGACGACGGATAACTCCGTTTACTTGATCAGGATATAGGGCTCACGGCAGGTGTGCCGGTCGACAGGGGATGTTTACTTCTTCTAGGCACCTGATACCACCTCTGGTGTGTCCAGGGATCTGTCTTTCCCCAAATATCTTTTGTTTTGCTTATAGGAGTTATGAGATAGATCACTGTTCGTTGTCTTCACCCTTTCATTGCTTCATAGAAACTGAATATGTATAAAAATGAGGATTTCAAATAATTAGTATGTTTATTTGGTTTTATAATGTTTTGGATTTCTTCAATAATGGGTGTATTCTGTGTTTGTAGCAACCGAAGTTCCAGTCGAAGAAACAAAACCACGTGAGTTTACATAATATTTAGGATACCAAATTTTGATTTTACATTACCTGCTAAAACAGTCATTCTACTCGCAAATTGAAACTTGAAAGACGTGTTTCTTGCTTTCGTTCACAGCTACCAACCAATCATTTTCATTAATGAGATTGTTTATTACCTTCATGCTGTTCTTTGATATCATGACCAAAACCAATATGTTTGTAGTATACCTGTTCATAGCATACCAGTCTTTTGTTGATGTGTAGGTCGTTTTTATTTTCATCGAGAATATCTCAATTAATTGTGTGTTGTATCCTCGCGTCCCAGTCAGAAACCACCAAAGCTCACTACTCCACCAACGTGTCGTATATTGTATGAATTGCTTCTTTCTTATTAATTAATAAAAAAAAAAGATGAAACACATTGAGAATTTGGAATGATGATTTTGTTTATTTCTTTTACATATTCATGGATTTTTACACATAATGAATATTTCGTTTTCACAGCAACGGAATCTCCAGTCGAAGAAGCAAAGCCTCGTGAGTTCATATCATATCAACTGATTATTTCATAGAAACTGAATGTGTATTGATGATTTCAAATGATGAGGGTCTTTATGTTTCTTCCCTTATTAATGGATTTTTACACATGTCATAATTACTGCATTATGTGTTCACAGCAACGGAATCTCCAGTCCAAAAACCCAAAGCTCGTAAGTTCCAATTATATCAAAATATGTCTTCATATTACTTGATAGAAACATAATATGTATTGAGGGTTTTAAATAATGAATATCTTAATTTTTCTTCACATATTCATTGACTTCTACACATAATGAATATATTCGTTTTCACAGCAACGGAATCTCCAATTGAAGAAACAAAGCCTCGTGAGTTCATACATGTATCATCTTTAGTATAACATCTGACGCTTTCTTATAATATCCTAAAAGTTATAACTGCTCTCATGCATACATATTACAAGATGTGTTTTAAGTTTCCAATCACAGCTACCAATCAATCATTTGGAAATAACAACCACAGTCTAGAAGTTCATATTATACCACTTTTTCACTAATTTATCATATCGTTAAGTTTACATCAACAACATTACGATTACTTTCGTTTTGTCTTACTACTTCCCACCTGTCAACATCCCACTCACCAAACTCCCATTCAAATTGACCAGACCTCACTATTCAATCAACTTGCTGATACTGACAATGTTTTCTTTTTTCTGTACATCTTAGAAATTCTTACAAGTAGATGTAACGATGATAGTCTGTGTTTACAGTAATTGAATTTCCAGATGGTACAGGGGTTTCAACAGTCTCGACTGAAGTCAGCAGTTCGCAAATTCTATGGTCGTTATAACGATCTAGTTTGTCAATACAGCCTATCATTGGGTCAAATACTGTCTGACGTGTTTCACAAGCCGTTCTTGGCACACTGATTTTGACTACGAATAACTCCGTTTATCTGATCAGGATATGGGTCTCACAGCGGGTGTGACCGGTCGACAAGGGATGTATACTCCTCCTAGGCACCTGATCCCATCCCTGGTGTATCCAGGGGTCCGTGTTTGCCCAACTATTTATGCTGTATTGCTTATAGGAGTTATGAGATAGATCACTGTTCGTTGTCTTCACCCTTTCATTGCTTCATAGAAACTGAATATGTATAAAAATGAGGATTTCAAATAATTAAGTTTATTTCGGTTTATAATGTCTTGGATTCCTACAATAATGGGTGTGTTCTGTGTTTGCAGCAACCGAAGCTCCAGTCGAAGAAACAAAACCACGTGAGTTTAAATAATATTTAGGATACCAGATTTTGATTTTACATTACCTGCTAAAAAAAGTCATTGTACTCGCAAATTGAATCTTGAAAGACGTTTTTCTTGCTTTCGTTCACAGCTACCAACCAATCACTTTCATTAATGAGATTGTTTATTATCTTCATGCTGTTCTTTGATATCACGACCAAAACCAATATGTTTGTAGTATACCTGTTCATAGCATACCAGTCTTTTGTTGATGTGTAGGTCGTTTTTATTTTCATCGAGAATATCTCAATTAATTGTGTGTTGTATCCTCGCGTCCCAGTCAGAAACCACCAAAGCTCACTACTCCACCAACGTGTCGTATATTGTATGAATTGCTTCTTTCTTATTAATTAATAAAAAAAAAAAGATGAAACACATTGAGAATTTGGAATGATGATTTTGTTTATTTCTTTTACATATTCATGGATTTTTACACATAATGAATATTTCGTTTTCACAGCAACGGAATCTCCAGTCGAAGAAGCAAAGCCTCGTGAGTTCATATCTTATTAACTGATTATTTCATAGAAACTGAATGTGTATTGATGATTTCAAATGATGAGGGTCTTTATGTTTCTTCCCTTATTAATGGATTTTTACACATGTCATAATTACTGCATTATGTGTTCACAGCAACGGAATCTCCAGTCGAAGAAGCAAAGCCTCGTGAGTTCATATCTTATTAACTGATTATTTCATGTTATTTTATAGAAACTGAATGTGCATTGAATATTTCAAATAATGAATATCTTAATTTTTCTTCACATATTCATTGACTTCTACACATAATGAATATATTCATTTTCACAGCAACAGAATCCCCAGTTGAAGAAACAAAGCCTCGTGAGTTTATACATGTATAATATTTAGTAAAACATCTGACGCTTTCATATTACATCCTAAAAGTTATAACTGCTCTCATGCATACATATTCCAAGATATGTTTTAAGTTTCCAATCACAGCTACCAATCTATCATTTGGAAATAACAACCTCAGTCTCGAAGTTCATATTATACCACTTTTCATTTATTTATCTTTTCGTTAAGTTTACATCGACAATATTACTATTACTTTTGATTTGTCTTACTACTTCCCACCTGTCAATAGCCCACTTACCAAAATCCCACTCAAATTGACCACAGCTCACTATTCAACCAACTTTTTTCAAAATATATGCTAATACTTACAATGTTTTCTTTTTTCTGTTCTTCTTGGAGATTCTTACAAGTACATGTAATGATAATCGAATCTCCAGACGAAGAACCCAAAACTTGTAACTTCAAATTATATCGACCGACTTCTTCATATCAATTAATGCACGATTAAAATGGAAGTACACTGATAATTTCAAATCACGACCTGTTTATCCCGTTTCATGAATTCCTACAAAGAATGCGTGTATTCTATGATCACAATAAACGGATCTCTAGTGGAAGAAACAAAACCACCTGAGTTCACATATTCTTTAGGATACCAAATTTTGATTTCAATTTACCTACTCAAACAGACATTGTATTCACAAATTGAAAATTGAAAGATGTGTTCCATGCCAACGAAACATTTTCATTTATGAGATTATTTGTTTTCTTCACCTCGTTCTTTGAAATTACGACCGAAGCCAATAAGTTCAGATAATACCAATCTTTCGCTTATGTATCTGGGGTTTTTCATTAAGAATATCACAATTTTGTGTTGTATTCTTGCTTCTCCGTCAGAAATCACTATTCAACCAACTTCTTATAGATTGTTTGAATTGCTTCTGTCATATCAATAGAAAATGAAAACACAATGCGAATTTGGAATAATGAATATTTTTATTTTGTTTTACATATTTATGGTTTCTTACCCATAATGAATGTATTCGTTTTCACAGCAACGGAATCTCCAGTCGAAGAAACAAAACCTCGTGAGTTCATATCATATCAACTGATTATTTCATAGAAACTGAATGTGTATTGATGATTTCAAATGATGAGGGTCTTTATGATCCTTCACGTATTAATGGATTTTTTCACATCTATTAATTACTGCATTATATGTTCACAGCAACGGAATCTCCAGTCCAAAAACCCAAAGCTCGTAAGTTCCAATTATATCAAAATATGTCTTCATATTATTTCATAGAACCTGAATATGTATTGAGGATTTAAAATAATGAATATCTTAATTTTTCTTCACATATTCATTGATTTCTACACATAATGAATATATTCATTTTCACAGCAACAGAATCTCCAATTGAAGAAACAAAGCCCCGTGAGTTGATACATGTATAATATTTAGTATAGCATCTGACACTTTCAAATTACATCCTAAAAGCTATAACCGCTCTCATGCAAACATAATCTAACGTGTTTCAAGTTTCCAATCACAGCTACCAATAAATCATTTGGAAATAAAAACCTAGGTCTAGAAGTTCATATTATACCAAATTTACATCGACAACATTACAATTAGTTTCGTTTTGTCTTACTACTTCCCACCTGTCAATATCCCACTCAAATTGACCACAGCTCACTAATCAACCAACTTTTGTTTTCAAAATACATGCTGATACTTACAATGTTTTCTTTTTTCTGTACTTCTTAGAGATTCTTACAAGTAAATGTAACGATAATGTCTGTGTTTACAGTAATCAATTCTCCAGACAATGAACCCTAAACTCGTAACTTCAAATTATATTGACCGACTCCTTTACATCAATTAATGTACGATTAAAATGGAAGTACACTAAGAATTTCAAATAACGACTCATTTCTCACGTTTCATTAATTCATTAACGGCAAATTGACAAATCAACTGTAAGACAAACGAGATGATTTCATCTTCTCCATCGTCAACTTCCCATAATTATGTAGCAATATTCCATTACCACCTGAATATGGTGTTTATATATCTCAACTGATTCGATATGCAAGAGCTTGTTCTGCGTATAGTCAGTTTTTAAATCGAGGTAAGCTATAGACAAACAAGTTGATGGTACAAGGGTTTCAACAGTCTCGATTGAAGTCAGCATTTCGCAAATTCTATGGTCGTTATAACGTTATAAAGTTCGTCAATACAACCTATCATTGGGTCAAATGCTGTCTGACGTGTTTCATACCGATTGTTAAGCCGTTCTTGGCACACTAATTTTGACTGCGGATAACTCCGTTTACCTGATCAGGATATAGGGCTCACGACGGGTGTGACCGGTCAACAGGGGATGCTTACTCCTCCTAGGCACCTGATCCCACCTCTGCTGTGTCCAGGGGTCCGTGTTTGCCCATTTATCTATTTTGTATTGCTTATTGAAGCTATGAGATTGATCACTTTTCGTTATCTTCACCTTCCTACAAAGAATGAGTGCATTCTATGTTCACAGTAAACAAATCTTCAGCTGATGAAATAAAACCCCGAGCGTTCATGCAATATGCAGTTTACCAGTTGATACTTTCATATTTTGTTTTAATTGTACTGTACTCGTACTTCGAAAATAAAAGATGTGATATAAGTTTAGACTGACACTTAACAAACACTAACCTTTTATTTACGATCAAAACCTCTAAGATTGTGTTATATTTCTGTTTCCGTTCACATTTGCTCCATATTGGTTTTCATACAAAATATTACAATTGATCCTTTTTTGCTTCACTACATATATGTATATCCCAACTACCAAATCTAACTTTAAATTGCCACAATTCATTATCAAATCAAATTCCTTTTTTTTTTTTAAATATATGCAAATATTTGCATGGTTTTCTTTTTGCTTTACGCAATCAATATTGTGACAAGTAGTGATCATGTTCTATCTTCACAGCAACCGAATCACCAGTTATACCGACAAAACCTGGTAAGTTCATATCATATTAATTGAGAATTTGGATGTTTGTTTAATCTCTAATTAATCTCATTTTTACGTGTTTATCAAAGCTTAAAAGGAAATCTCAACATATTTCCACAATATAGTCTGTAATTAATCAGGGTTATGTCTGAGATTAATTGGGGTTGTGTTATATGCGTCCGAGAATTTGGCTCCACTTTTTTGGCACGCTGTTTTTGGCTATATTTAGCTCTAAAACTTCATATTTATTTCGGATTTCAAACATTTCGGTTTAGCATCACTAAAGAGACATTATTTGTCGAAATGCGCATCTGGTGCATCAAAATTGGTACCGTATAAGTTTTACATTAATCAGTGCTTTCTAACTTTCTCGAAATTAAAGCAATAATCATGCACCAATCTGGTATGAACATTGGAATGGCACCCTAGCTTGCATTCATGTGCTCTCTTTTTTAGATACCAAAACTCCCAATGAGGAAAAGCCTATGGGTGAGTATGTGTTACTAAGTAATGACACATCTTTCTTATGATAACTATTTTTTACAGATATGTTCTCGACTTTGCAATCTTTAAGGGATTTATGAGATTAATCACTGTTTGTTATCATCACTGTTTCATCTTACATAATATGCAACATATCTATGTATGAAAAAGTCGAAGTATATGAATATACTATATTATATGAAAAATTCATAATCTGTAATGACCAAGGACATTAATGATAGCGAATTGTCACATATTCAGACAACCAGTCCTTTTTCCATGACAACAGCAAAATTACATAGGAAGGAAAGTCAAGTTAATGTAATAAACACGAAGACAAACAACTAAAACTATATTAAATGTACAAAGGCTTTAAACAGAACCAGGGTGTCTACATACCGAAACGGTAAGTTTTTTTTATGGAGCTATAAAACTACGTTTGTTCTCAGAGGGGGTCAAGAATGAACTCAATTACATTAATTTGACTTTCATATCTATGAAAATATTCTGCTGTCATGGAGAATTGCTGAGTCTTCCCGAAAATTTTACAATTCCATATTGTTTGTGTCGTTGGGTCACTTTAGTATTTATATATCTTTATTTATTTAACCCCGTATCTGTATTCAGATCCGACACTTGGGATGTTGAATGTTGTTAGGTCTATATAGATCAATATATAAGACTGACGGCGGGTGTAGCTGGGCACCATCTGGTGTATCTAGGAGTCTGTCCTTGTCTTAATGTTGTATTCTTTATCAGTTTTTGTTCGTTATCTCACCTTTTTCATTCTGGATAGGACTCACATGCCTGCTGGAATTACTCACGGTTCATTGTGTTCTTTTTTTCAGGTACAAAACCATTAAGTGCAGCATCGTTCTGTTAGAGATATTTTGTAAATATTATTTCGGGGATTTATGCATATTGTGTTAGCAAAATTTGATACAACATTCTTATCAAATTAATTATGTTTTCAACATTCACATACGTACTTCACATGTCATGGGAAATTCAACCAGTGTACCCAGTAGTATTTGGATTCTATGAATTTACTTATTTTAGATACCACAGGACATTTAACCATGTCGATAACAGTATATGACTCTGAATTTAGAAGGAGTTACTGATTATTCCTTTGATTTTATCATTGAAATCATAGGATTTTAAATGACAAGAATAAAATTTGTTTTTAAAGATATATCAGACGGACTATCTCCTGTTCCATTAATTATCATTTCATCCTCTTTTTCAGGTAACAAAACACCAACACTACCCTGGAAATGCAGTAAGTAATGTGATGTCTAAAATTGTGTTTAACAGTGTTTCATATATTGTACAGAAGAAAAGTCATTGTGTTCAATGTTTCCTTTTAAAGAAATTGTAATATCCAATCAAGTTTCATCTAACGTGCAATGTTAATTCATTGATATGATAACCGTGCTTTGGATTCAAAATATAACAGGTGTAGACATTTTTATTTTCATGTTCGCATATTCAAAGGAAGCTGAATGATTTATAGTACATGTACAGTCATATTGTGAATTCAATATGTAAAGTTTCATATTCCGGAAACGAAGACGGTCAGTAATGTATATAGATAAAATAAAACGTGTTCTTTTGTCGACAGATTGTGGAGAAAATATTTCCGGAAAATCACATGGAGTAATCACCAGTCCCAATTTTCCTAGGAACTATCCAGTAGAGAGGCTTTGCAGCTGGAATATATCTGTACCGGAAGAACATGTTATTTTGTTAAATTTTCCAGTTCTTCGAGTTGAAAAAGACTACGATATGGTTTTCATTTATGACACAATCACCGGCGACCATATCGGAAGGTGATTATAGGATTTATGGAGACCACCTTCAATTATTTCTTTCTCTTTTCCAGCTTGCAAGAGATTAATTTTTTATTGCTCTCTAATTACCATAAAAAAACTTAAAGGGGAAGGCAACCCAAAAGATTTTTACATGATAAATGATAGGATTGATTATACGATAAAGATTTGTCATACTATTCTGTTGATATACGGCATAGATAAGTTTCAGTACTAATTTGAAAACGTTAAACATTGAAATTCCCGCTATCTATAGAGGCTGCCATGATGTAGAACTCTTTTGTATGCAAGACCACAAAAAAGATGTGCATGTGGTAGATCTTACGAATAAATTTGTTGATGCCTTCCTGTCAAACAGTTAGTTACACTAATGCAAAGGGGAGATGTAAAAAGTTTTTTTTCGAAATTCCTCATCCAACCAAGTCATTTGAAAAGAAAAGACGACGTAAACTGTGGATCAATCATTTGCGTAATGACATTTGTATGAAGAAACGATTACTGTCTGCCTGGTCTGCAACTCGACTGAACGTCTTCTTAATTTCTTCTTGCAAAAGAACGGGCTCAAGCCTAAACGGCTCCAAACTTAACTGTTCATGACTTGTCATGTTTACAATACTACTGCAATCGTAACTACTCGGCTATTTCCGTACCCGCAAATAAACCTTGTGTGTGGATGGACGCCGACAGCGTTTGGTTGCTACGTATATATAAACGTACCTATGACGTCACAGTCGTACAACACTATGAAACGTGAACTTTCAAATGCATCTAAGATATTATACACATCTAAGGTATTGTACCACTATCAATTTCCACTTATATGTTTATGTATTAGATTGAATAAAACGTTAATGATACCAAAACTGAATCTGTGGTGAAAATATATATAACACATTATTCAGGGATTCGGTTCTGGCCTTTTAACCTCATCCACGGGCGCGATTCCGGCGAAGAAATGCATCGATTTGATGCCATTCTTGCGCCGATCCACGTTCGAGTATTCTTACCGGTTACGAAAAGGACGAGGAAGTGATCCGATTGAATACTACTGATGAAATAAACCGGAACAGACGGTGTGACGTCATAAATTAAACTTCAATGGCCGCTCTCTTACAGGCGGGTAATCTAAAATATGATAGAATAATATTGATTTAATTGTTAAGCAAGGCTTTTTGTTGTTAAAGACTGTCATTTACGATATCGGTAAGTAATACTTTATTCATAAAAGCAACAATGTGGTTAGGGTTGCTTTTCCCTTTAAATCGAGTTTGATGTCAACATGTTTTAAACATTACTTGTCTAGAAGCTTGGAAGCGCCTCTAAATTAACCTACATAATGAGAGTGTTCGAAAATTGGACAGTACATATCGATTTTAGTATTATTGGCATAATAACATCGAATTACCCACTCTTATGTAAGGAATGATTCCATGGTATAGCAAGGAGTCCGTGTTTGCCCAACTCTCTATTTTTGTATTACTTATAGAAGTTATGGGATTGATCACTGCTCGTTAAATTCACCTTTCATTAGTGAAAACCTAAGCAAGATATATGCATGAATTGAATCATAACAACATGTTTTTCTAAAATATATTACAATTACTCAGACATTCTCCAATATATTTCATTATGACTCATTTTTTAAAAACCAAATATGTTTATTTTTTTGAAATAGGTTAACTGGCAACAAAGACGACTTCCAGACGTTATCTCCGAGTAACGAAGTCACCATATTCTTTTCCTCAGATGATTACAGGGGTGATATGGGCTTCAACATGACATTTGAGGCTATCAGTCTCCATCCCGGTAAGCGGCATTGGTTTTACATCATTTTGTAGATACGTATTTGGCCAAAACGTAATATTCTGAGATAGAATGTAGAAGAGTATACTTTATCTTAAATTCTGCTTTTCGAAAACAGAATAACCCATTTTCTATATAAATGTAAAACGTAAAAGGTGAAGGTAAGATGTATAATGAAAAGGGTAAAAAACTAAAATAAACTAAAAAGAATTATTTTCTAAAATACATTTTGTGCTGAACACAGCATATCAAATCCAATGTTCGAATATGGAAATGTTTACTGCTTCCCTATATATTTAATTTGTACTCAACTCATAATTTTATTGGTTGATTGACAGTCATTAAAATGATTTGTGCAATGTAATTATGCTTTATTTCGATATACCCTATAGCGGCAAGAGTAACAAAACAAGATAGCGTTGTTATTGCCCCGCTTCATATCAAATTAATTTTTCTTTTGATAAGAATGCTGATGAATTATAATAAATGTAGCTATGTAAACCATTTTATACGATAGAACCTGGCTTGGAATAGTTATTATTCCACTCTTCGTTGTTGTACTTTCTGTCCGTCTGTCCATCAGAGAGAACCTTGTGAACACTTCTCCGGTATGGCTTTTCGGATGGACTCAAAACTTTGCACAATGCTTTATTGCCATATGCATAGTATCGGAACGTGAAAACTCAATTAATTTCCTAAACGTTATAGTGGATCTAATAGGGGTGGGGGATGTAAAATTGCTAGTGAACATTTCTCCTTTCATATGGGCAATATGATGGACTTGAAACTTTGAACAATGCTTTATTGCCATTTGTACATATTGTCGGGATGTGGGAATCCAATTATCAAAGTCGATCTAAGAGGGATGGAGGATGTAAAATAGCTTGTGAACACTTCTCCTAAATAACTTACCCGATAGCCTTGAAATTTCGTACAATACTTTATTATCATTTAATGATGTTCACATTGTTGTGACCCAAGCATCTAATATTTTCATAAAATTCACAGTGGATCAAAGAGAACTGTTTTATACCTTTTTTCATGTACTGGTGCTTCAGCAAAACAGTACTATACAACAATGACATTGGTCACATCAATGTTAGAAATTTTCTCCATCTTTTTCCTGAATGCACAAAGTGCAATTCATGATGTCTATGTTCCTGCTCATGTTTTATCATCCATACCATTAAGTACATCAAGGGGAGGGGTGTGATTTGGAGCACTTTCAATTTGGGGAGTTGGGGAGACATTTGTTTTCAACAAAAGCAAATTATATTTTACATTTTTTCATACACCTATTCGCGGAATATAAGGCGTAAATCACTCAAAAACAAGGCATACGTTCATATCGTTCTTTGAATATTTTCCATGACAATAAATGCTAAGTAATCTTCTGTGTAATCAATGTATTATGTATCATTGTTGATTTCTTTCTTTTATATTTTCATTGCAGCTACTGAAGCACCGACAACAAAAAGCTCAACAAGTGAGTTCATTAAGAACCCAATTACAATCTAGTACCATTAGTCTTGCCAAGATTGACGTCTACGCCGACGATCGGGAGGGTCCCTGATAATTCATATCTAGAAAGTTTCCCACTACCATCTAGCTGGATGTTACGGCATAAGTGTCGGCGCCCAGTTTTTCGCCTGCCTTCTTTTTCTCTATCATTATTAAACATGCAAGCCTCACCTTTAAAGAGTGAAAACTTCCAACAGTAATTCCAGCAGGCCTGTTTTCTGCAAAAGTCAACATGGTCTCCACACCATACATAATTTCCTATAAATCTTGGAGTATATTTCAAAGTAATCTGATAAAATTAGCAAAAACCAAAAACGGGGGAGGTGTATCTTATACGAAGAAGAGGTGATTTACACTTTCGCTTTCACTTTAGATTGATGTTCTCAAGAGAAATGATTTATATTCCAGCAACCAAAATTCCGACCAATGAAATCATTACAATGAGTTCATTTAAAGTTATATTTCATGTAAACAGTTATAGTGTCCATCTATTCAACTGGATCAGTGTAACCTCAGACACTGTGAAGTAGTAAACCATATATACAACCAAATATACAACCAACTGGATCAGTGTAACCTCAGACACTGTGAAGTAGTAAACCATATATACAACCAAATATACAACCAACTGGATCAGTGTAACCTCAGACACTGTGAAGTAGTAAACCATATATACAAAAAATATACAACCAACTGGATCAGTGTAACCTCAGACACTGTGAAGTAGTAAACCATATATACAACAAAATATATAATTTTCTTTCTTCTTTCAGTTTTCACGTTTTCTTCAAATCATAAAATACATGTGTATAGATGGTACCTCTGCAGAAATTTATTAAGAAAACACAATTTTTATTTAATTTTTATGAATTAGGAAAATCATTCTTTAAAGTAGATGAACTTTTAAAGATATTTTCTACAAAAGAATTTATTCATTATTACCGTTTCAGGCACTGTAGCACCAACAACACCAGCTCCGATAAGTAAGTTCATATATATGATTTGTGATAATGATAGAAATGTAAATCATGTGATTCAATGATTATTTACCAAAACGAAGAAGACAAAACGTTCAGTTGATATTATGATATAGAAGGAACACGTCAAAGTCTTGAAGTGTGTTTTAACAAATCACGTGTTTCTATGATAAATAATTTTCTTGACAGAATGTGGTGGAGATATTACTGGAGAATCCAGCGGGGAAATAGAGAGTCCAAAGTTTCCCTCCAACTACCCACCAGGAATCACCTGCAGATGGAATATTACAGTGGCGGAAAGAGAAATTATCAAACTGTTCTTCCCTGTTCTGTGGACAGAGGCTGACTTCGATAAAATTGTTATTTATGACACATCAACTGGCGAGTACATTGAAAAGTATGTATATCTTCATAAGCAGTAAGGAATAAAGTGTATAAATTGTATAACAGGAAAATTGTATACAATTGTCTCATTTCAATAATATTATTTTCTATAATACCTTTGACAATCAATTCAATTTGATTAGAACAAGAGCACGATTTGAACTAAAACTTTTCAAATTTTATTTTCCACATGTTTACATTGCTTAACTACGGTAATTCTAATGGTCAGAAACATTTTGAATGTCAGTTGTTGAATTACAAATGAGGTACAGCACTCACAATTCTTTGTATTGTGAACAAGGCTTGTGCCATGGTGTTTTTTTTTACATAAAGATTGCTTAAAAGGAAATATCATGTTAAAACAAATTAAGATGTGACAAACACTAGAAACTGTTCAATTATGTTCAGAATTAACTTGAAATTGAAAAACAAATCTTGTACTAGTATATTTAACGTTGAACCATGATAAGACAGTGTATGGCCTTTGACTTTGGCCTTTTGTGTAAAGGTCAAATGGTAGAATTTTAGGGGCATCTTTATCTTGACCATACCGTTTTTGTCTTTTGACATAGGGTATATATATTTGATATGTTGGTAAGTTTAATTTACTATCACATGATCACAATACTGTCACCTTAATTAGGTGACTGTTATGTACTGTAACTTAATTTTCCACTTTAGAGATCGTTCCTAAAAATGTTTTGAATACTATGGAAAATGGAAGGGGAAATGTCAGTTTTTAGTGTACTAAAACAATTTTTCCTAGTTCTATTTGTTTTATGAAAACTTTTCAAAAGTAAGTTAAATTCGAAATTTAGATTTGGGTCTATTCTCACGCTATGGTATTGAGGCCTGAACTATGCATGTTCAATTTTATGGTATTAAAATTCCGTCTTGCTGATAAATTATTCATTTCCTATTTTAACAGCCTCAGTGGTCATCGAGACGGATTTGAGACCCTCTCAATTAGCAACAGGGTGACGATATTCTTCTCTGCAGATGATAAGAATTCGGAAATGGGTTTCAATATGACATTTGAGGCTATTACCCCTACACCAGGTAACTAATTCTGATTTCGTATATATATATATATATATATATATATATATATATATATAAACTCTAAACACTTTCTAGAAATATTTCGACCGTGTTACCGGTCTTCTTCATTCATGTTTATCTGTCATAGAAACGTAAGGCAAGACTACATACACAAAAGTACTATGGCGTCACAGTAATTATTATACAATTGAAAATTAACGTCAGCAACAGATAAACACGACTGAAGAAGACATGTAACACGGTCGAAATATTTGTAGAGAATGGGTTTTTTTTAAAATTTTACTGCAAAAAAGAGACTATTTCATATATATATATATATATATATATTATATTAATTACTGATTTTCATTGTTGTTTGATCAAATAATAAAGCGTTCCACGTAAAAATCCTACTTCAGTTGATGAGTTCAAAATATTGAGTATCCTATGACCTTAACTTTTATCAAAGTTCTCAATTCATGGGCTTATTTTTTTTTTTTTTGAAATCTTCACAAAACGAGATAATTTTTATGCAATCTGCTTCCATCTACAGCTGAAGTCAAATCTACTGTACCTCCATTCCGTAAGTATTATAACATATTATCCAATGAATTCAATAAATAGAATAACGAATATGATATTCTAATACTCTTCACGTCTTAGATATAATATTAGATACTTACGATTTTAATTGAACATTGTGCACATGTTTTCATGTTAATATTATCAAACGCAGTCTGTTCGTCTGTCTGTTACATATCGACCTATAATTTTCTAATGGAAAGACGTTACTGGCGCAAAAGTTGCTTATGATGATCTAATATTTGTCCTTTTATCATATACGAAGGGAATTTTGCCATCAAATTCACTTTGTGATGTTTGTCAAGGTCAAAATTTGTAATGAAAAAACAACATAAACACAGATTGTACTTGGCATACAATTTACATACCTGTATGATGAATTAAGGTATTTTGCCCCAAAACAAAAATGCCACAATGTGGATAAGCCCTTTCAGGGGTATTAGTACCGTTATAATAATCTAATGAGGAAAATTGTCTTCTCAACAGAGTGTGGAGGAGATATTTCTGGAAAATCGGAAGGAGAGATTGATAGTCCGGGATTTGGAGTTGAAAATTACCCAAAGGACATAACCTGCACTTGGAAAATAACAGTTGAAGAAGGAAAGCTCATCAAGATATTTTCCACATATGTGAACACCGAAAGCGACGCTGACATTATATACTTTTATGATACAACCACAGGGAAACTGCTGGACAGGTTAGTTCCCCCGGAGGATCCATTGCAGTTCTATTCATATTTTTATAGGTAGACGTTATGCTGATATTGCTGTGTCTTGAGATTGCATCAGATAAGCGTCATAGCGAGTATAATGTCAATGGTTTCAATAAGGGGGGATGTACACAAAACGTACTAGTTTATAATTTCCATTTCAATGCATTGTCAAAATACATAAATATATTTTCTGATTTTGCTTCGGACGCTAAATGATACTTACCGACATTTCTTTACTGACCAACTGAAACCTGATAATTCCATAATACCGAATGTGATGTTATGTAAAGCTCTAAGAGACCAAAGAATGTTTTTTTTCTGTTAACAATTATTCTTTTTGCAATGATCACACTTAATTTGAACATTTATGACGTAACAGCCTCGCTTGAAGGGTGGACGGGCTGATATATCATTTAAATATATGTTTAGAATTATAAATTGTGCCTGAGCAGTATTTACTGTGTCATTTTACAGGTTGTTGACTGAATATCGGGAAAATACCCGCTGTTCGACCGGGCAACAACATATGTTCTGTCATTAAATGTTTTAGTGCACATTCCCCAATTCTACGCAATTTAAAATTCTAGAAGCGCACATTCCTATACATTTTATCGCAGGTGAAGAGTTTACGTCCATCATTATTTGTAAGTTGTGACGATACAATTGAGTTAAAGGAGGTTCCGGTCATTTATAGTGCAGGCTTTTGTAATAAGGGAGGGGGCACTCTTGGTAGAATCTATACGGAAAATATCAAAACATGCAATAAATGATTTCTACCTTGAATATCTTTATATATCTATATATTTACATTCAAGGAATCTTTTATTAAATGTTTTTATTGAAATTGACCTTGCTTTCATCTGCGACAATGAATGTATGTTTGTTGCAAACTAGTTCGATCCAGTTTTTAGTACCACCTATCTGTGTAATCATTACGAAATATGGAACGTCATCAATGTCAAAGGATGCATTTCCTGTTCTGTTTAACGTAACGAATGGTCATCCATATATTTTAGTACTTAAAACTAGTTTATATTTTAAAACAATGCATAAAAATATAAATATAAACAATAAAATGTCTATCTTTGTTGTTTCATCGGGTAGCAATCATTGCGGAAGCATTCACATAACCCACATAATGCTAATTATCTTCATCACCCGATTAAACAACAAAGGAAACATTTTATTGTTTAAATAATATCAACTTTAAGTGTCCCTAGATTATGTTAGAAAGGGGCTCTACAAACCTGAGAGAAGAAATGGAAGGCTTCAAAAATAAAGTTTGAATATAAGTGAAAAGATTCAAATTAATCAAACTGTAAAATAGTAGGTCATTTGCATTGTGTATAAATACAGATATTGTAGAATAAAATATATCCACGTTACTTTGATGATTTGAAAATGGATATTGTTATAAATTGAATAGGACTGTGTATTTGAAGGTATAGATTGAATAGGACTGTGTATTTGAAGTTATAGATTAAATAAGACTATGTATTTTAAGTATATATTGTCATCTTGTTTTATCATTTTAGTGTTAGTGGCTACTCGAAAAGTTTTGAGACTTTTTCGCTCAATAACACCATTACTGTATTTTTCTCATCGGATGAAAACACGACTGCCACCGGTTTCCAGTTGGAATTTAAGGCTTTTAGTCCTGCCACAGGTACACATGCACAAATAATACTAATGTCTTGCTTCCTTTAATAAATTTGAAAATTATGAATTTTATGATGTTTTCATATTCATGGTATTCAAGATTTACATGTTTGTTTTAATATTACGGAATGCTAAGAAGTTATCGCAAGATGTATTATGACATAGACCATATATGTAATATAATTCAAGCATTCTTTTATAGAAAGGAGCAAGTATTTCTGTTACCTAAGTGCTACATATCCGATATCTTAAAGTGTTATATAATGTTTTAAACTGCAAGCTCTTTTTGTTTCTACAGAAGCTCCTTTTACAGCAGCATCAGGTGAGTTTCACATTTTCCGCCTTTGTAGTTCACAACATAAATTGTCTTGTTATAATCAGTGATGTACATTGGAACCACGGACAAGTTGTTGCATAGTTCTTTCAAATTCCATGTGACAAATTCTAGCCCGCCATTCCTTTACTAAATCAAGTGCGATCTAAATCAACATCATCTGATCTGCACATTCTTCAAAACTGTCATTAGTATAGGGCGAATGTTCAAGATTGTGAGGTGACAAGGGGTGAATAAAAAGAATATAGGAAATTATTCCAAGAATTAAATGGAAAACTTGAGGTTCTACAGAAGATTTAATTTCCTATGGGAAATAATAATTTCATAAGATAAAAAATTCCCTTAGGAACATTTATAACACCTAAACATCTGTTGAAATCCCAAGATAATATAGTTTTTCCTCATTATAAGTCATTGACTTTTCCTCCAAGAATCTAAAAAAAAAAATGAAAATTTCAAGATATGTCATCTGGAAGGTTATTCCAGAAATGTGCTGCAGCCCAAATTAGTTAGCGTTTTTCGCAATTTTTGCACTCATGACTTCATCAACTTAGGCTTGATTTAAAAGACTTCTATGGAAGGAACAATATTTATATGTCAAAATTTTGAATTGGGGTCAATAATGGAATTGAAGCCAAAGGAGGTTCACCAGAATCAGAAATATGAAAAGTCTATTTAAGGGTTTTGAAAGTAACCATTGGATTTTTCTAATCCCGTACGAAATTTAACCCACCGGAAATGCATTTTCCCAATAGAATATATTTATTTTATTGGAAAGATGACTTTTTAAGTTGACATTTGAACTATAGTCAGTAAAAGGTAATCCATTGTATGGCATTTTGGGGTTTTCTTGGTAAAACACTGGTGGGGTTGAATTTACTTGCTTGGCAAATTTATCCGAAAACGTGAACACACCTTTAATAAAACATGATTCTTTGAAATTTCAAGTCATTTGAAGATATCTTGATTCAATTTGACATTATTTTCACAATGACAACCTTCATATAGCTGAATATTTCAGAATATTTTATTTGTTAAAATCACTAACGAGTAGTTATTTGCAAGCATTGCAAATTCAGAATGCATTTATTTACAAAATTAGAAATAAAGTATTTATGGACATGATCACAAAAATGCATTTATTACTAAAACATGTCACATATTTTACACAGTATGTGGAGGAGAAATATCGGGGAAATCCGAAGGAGAGATTGCAAGTCCTAATTTTCCCTCCGAATATCCATTGGATATCAACTGTACCTGGATTATAACGGTCGCAGAAGGAAAGTTCATAAGGCTGCTTTTCCCCATTGTTCAAACGGAAAAGAATCATGATCTCATTGTCGTTAAAACGGGCAATTATTATGACGAGTAAGTTGATATATAACTATAGTACTATATATACTCATATCCATGAATTTCCGTGCACTTAATGATGCATTTTGTTTTTCTAATCACAACATTGAAGTTCAATATCCTCTATAAATGATCCAAAAACAGGCCCAGTAACAACTTATCGGTCACCTAGTGCAAAAGTATCACTACTCCAACGGGCTATGAAATCTAGAAAAAAAAAATCCTATTCTGAATACTTAAGCTAAATTCTAATGTTCAGCAACAGTGTAAAAGTGCATACACTGATGAAAGGCTTAAAAAAAAGGTGTATTAACATTAAAACATCAAACGATATGACTAATTTGGACCCATCCACAAGTCATAACCCTGGGTTGTGAAATTCACCATTTTTTGTACATCCTTTTCTGCTTAATTCCTAAGTATGCATTTATATTTTATACAGTATCAGCAAACTTACACATAAATACTATATACTAGGTTTGGCCCCACCCTGGGGGTCAGAACCCCATCTCTGGGGATCATCAGATTTACAATTTTGGTAAAAGATTACCTGCTCCATCCATTTAGTTTCAATTTAGTATCAATAGCACTAATGAAGATGTTATTTAAGTGTTTTATGCATAAACACTATAGACCAAGTTTGGTCCCACCCTGGAGTCAGAAATCCAACCCAAGGGATCATGACATTTACAATTTTGATAGAGGCCTTCCTGCTCTACATCACTATGCATTTAGTTTGTCTTACATGTGTGCGGTTCTTAAGAAGAAGATTTTTGAAAATTGGTCTATTTTGGACAGTTTTTGCCCCGCCCCTAGAGCCCCAGGGGTGCAGAACTCCTGAAATTTACACTTTATGCCCCCCTTATTCCAAATATGTTTCATACTAAATTTGAAAAGAATTGGAATGATAGTTATCAAGAAGTTAAAAATGTCTATAGTTCACACATTCAATAACTGACCATTTTGGCCCCACCCTGATATCAAAACCCCTACCCCTGGGATCATCAAATTTACAATTTTGGTTAAAGACTACCTGTTCTTTCTAAATATCTATTTACTTACAATTTAATATCAATAGCACTAAATATGTTATTTTAGTGTTTTACACATAAACATTATATACCAAGTTTGGCCCCGCTATGGGGTCAGAACCCCTACCCTGGGGATCATTAGATTTACAATTTTGGTAGAGGCTTTCATGTTCTACATCACTTTGCATTTAGTTTTTCTTACACATGTGTGGTTTTTGAGAAGAATTGGAATGATAGTTATCAAGAAGAAGTTAAAATGTCTATTGTTCACACATTTAATAACTGACCATTTTGGCCCCACTCTTATACCAAAACCCCTACCCCTGGGATCATCAAATTAACAATTTTGGTATTAAAAAAAAGCTATCTGTTCTTTCTAAATATCTATTTACTTTCAATTTTAGTATTAATAGCACGAAAGAAAATGTTATTTAAGTGTTTTACGCATAAACAATATATACAACTGTACCAAGTTTGGCCCCGTCCTGCGGTCAGAACCCATACCCCGGGGATCATGAAATTTACAATTTTGGTAGAGGCCTTCCTGCTCTACATCACTATGCATTTAGTTTTCTTACGCGTGTGTAGTTCTTGAGAAGATTTTTGAAAATTGGTCAATTTTGGGCAGTGTTTGCCTCGCCTCTAGGTCTCCAAGGGTGCTGGATTCCTGAAATTAACCATTTATGTCCCCATTGTCCCAATGATGCTTCATACTAAATTTGAAAAGAATCGAAATGATAGTTATTAAGAAGAAGTTAAAAATGTTCAATTGTTAACGCACGACGGACGACGCACGACGACAACCAGTTGCATTCATTTTAAACTCTGACTTGAGCTGAGAGTCAAGTACATTGTAATCTTGTTGAAAAATGAATTAACTGCGACGCTTCACGCCGGCATACTGCATGACGTGCGTTAACGTTAGTGCTTCATGGAGAGTATGCCGCCATCAAGCGTTCCAGTTCATACCTTCCTGTATTTTCAAAATTGAAATTTGTTCTTCATATTTACATTCTATTCATATTTCTATCGGAATTCCTAGCTGTTACATCGACATACTATATTTATCAAGATTCACAAGTACATGTACATCACCTTCGTGGGAAATGCCTATCAACACAATTTGTAAAGTTATCAAAGGCGTAACCATTGGAAATGTAAATGAAAGGCGAAGATAACGAACAGTGATCAATCTCATAATTCCAAAAATCAATACAAAATAGATAGTTGGGCAAACACGGACCCCTGGACACATCAGGGGTGAGATCAGATGCCTAGGAGGAATAAGTATCACCTGTCGACCGGTCACACCCGCCGTGAGCCCTATATCCTGATCAGATAAACCGAGTTATCCGTAGTCAAAATCAGTGTGTCAAGAACGGCCTAACAATCGATATGAAACACGTCAGACAGAATTTGACCCAATGATAGGTTGTATTGACGAACTAGATCGTTATAACGACCATAGAATTTGCGAAATGCTGACTTCAATTGAGACTGTTGAAATCCCTGTACCAAATACAATAAAATAATTGTAATGCGATACTCCTTGCCCTTGTAGTCCCGTGGCACTAGTGCATGCAAAGCTACCGTAAAGTACCATATATAATTCTAGAGCGATCCGAATTCCAATATGTATTGTAAGAAAAACATTAATGCCTGATATTTTATCTGTCAACAGTTTTATATAATGAAATGTCTTTCTCCAGCAATAAAGTATTATAAATGTACTATTTTACAGATTAAGTGGTCGAGAAAATGATTTCGAAGTGTTTTCAGAGAGTAATAAGGCAACCATATTCTTTTCCTCGGATTCCAATGTTCCTGATATGGGTTTCAACATGACGTTTCAGGCATTAAATCCCAAAACAGGTTAACATTTTCAATATTCATTCTCAATGGATTATTTATGGATAATTCTTTTACTTCAATACTCTGAAATTACTTGAAACAGAGTTGTAGTAAATCACTGTGGTAGCATGGTCTGCGTTAACTGTTGTGGTACCTCCGGCAATTTTAAACCAATATGGTAACTGTCGGCACAATCGATACATCTACAAGCAGAACCTCATCAAATGTAAAGGTTAAACAAAAGGCTATCATTTAGGTTAATACCGCCTAAGCATTTGAAGCGAATATTTTAAAAGCAACTCAAATGTTTTGTTTTAGTTAAAATCAAAAGTCTTTAATTTCTTACACGAAAAACGTCTTACAATTTTGCTTGGTTTCTTTCAACAAGTGAAGTAGACACGCGAAATACATAAACGGTCATCTTACTTGTTTAAGCCGAATATATGTAGTCCTGTATGCATCAGTCTTAATCAAAACGATCATCTTTTTCATAGCACAATGGTTTGAGGACTGTATTATCCAAAATCTCAGGTCTATGATGTTGAAATTTTGAAAACAAAATATATGGGACATGATATATAAAATTCCAATTACAGAACCAATCTTAAAATCGTGTCTATAGTGTGAACTATTACGTGAAATAATGAAAACATTCTTCTTTCCACACCCAAACTCCAAACACTTATCTTTATAGTAAAACAAAAGCTTGCAGATAAAGAGAAGGAACGAACAGAATCAAATTCAGGTATGTTATCATTATTTTGTTGTTGTTTTTTGGTTATTCAAAGATATTTTCTTGTATGAAAATCTTGAAATCATGTCAGGGTAAATATTAGTGTCTACATGCATGCAAATGCCAAAATAGAAGAGAAATCGAGATGTATGTGATTATCAACTGAACAGCATTGAATTTGACGTATTTACACTTAAAATTCAACATTTATATTTCATATTTGTCAAAAGCAGCAAGATACTGAATTTCATTTTTGCTTTTACAAAAATCATAATTATGCAACTTTTGAAGCGTCGTATTTAATGTTTTCATGATAGTTCGTCTTATCAGCATTTCTGCATTTCAAACATTCCTGTATATAATTTCTTAAAATTCTTTTCAATTTCTTACATTTACGTTTATTTCCTCAACATTTTCATTTGAAAACATCTGTACATTAGTGACATCCATCAAACATTTGTTCAATAGTAACATACATCAAACATTTGTTCACTACTGATATCTATCAAACATTTGTTCAATAGTGGCATCCATTAATCATTTGTACCAACCACCAAACATTTATACAATAGTGACATCCATCAAACATTTTACATTAGTGATATCCATCAAACATTGTACATTAGTAACATCCATAAACTATCAGAATAACTCAGTTTTATTCGTTTTCACAGATCAAGAAACCCAGCAAGGAGATGAGACGGAGAAAGACAGCACTAAATCTGGTACCCTAGTCTTTCTGTGTTTTATGCAAGGACAATTTCACTGTGTACCAAGATTGTATGCCATAATATCATTTTCAGCCAGTCTAATCAAAAGAATTGTCCTTTTACAATCACCAGAAATCATTCTTTGTTGTAAAAATGAGAATTTAAAATTCAACAATCAAGATCAGGGGTAGATGGGTGTATATTAAACAGAGAATCAATTATTTTGTGGTTTACAGTTTTAATCGTTATTATGCTGAAATTTTTCTCTATCTGAGATGTGGAAATGAGAAAAAATTAACGAAAAGATTGAAATGTGAAATTGGGGAATGTAAAACTTATACGGTACCAATTTTGATGCACCAGATGTGCATTTCGACAAATAATGTCTCTTCAGTGATGTTCAACCGACATTTTTGAAATCCGAAATAACAACATACTTGTTAGAGCTATTTTAGGGAAAAACAGAGTGCCAAAAAAAAGTGGAGCCAAATTCATCGAAGGATAAGAGCTATGCATGAGGGGGATAATCCTTAATTTTGAAATGAATTTCTATATTTTATCACTGGAACTAAATATACATCCGTATTTTCAAAGCTAGTAACGAAGTACTTAGCTACTGGGCTGTAGAAACCCTCGGGGACTAACAGTCCACCAGCAGAGGCCTCGACCCAGGGGTCATAATGTAAAACTTATACATTATATATATATATATATATATATATATATATATATATATAATATAATTCTAGAAATCCAATTTTCTAATTATGTCCATAGAAAACAAGATGTAAATATGATTATGGTGTACATTTTTCAAATAGTATCCTACATCTTATGAGCAAAGGCTAAAGACACGTTTTTTGGTTGTTGTTTTTTTACACTACCACCTCCTTTTAATTGTAGACAAAAACTTGCCGAATGGTAAAAAGACAGAAGAGAAAATATCCAAATCGGGTGTGTTACTTGCGTTATTTTCTAGATCACTTGCCTTATTTTTAGATAGATATTCTTAAAGTCTTTCTGTAAACTCAACACATATTTCATTAATCGTGAAAATGAATAATTGGAAAATAATTGCATTTCGTTACCTAATAAAAGTTTTCAAATATGTTGATCACAATAAAAACTTTTAATAAATTTAAACAAACATTTGTACATTAGTAACATCCATCAAACATTTGAACATTAGTAACATCCATCAAACATTTGAACATTACTGACAACCATCAAACATTTGTACATTACTGACAACCATGAAACATTTGTACATTACTGACAACCATGAAACATTTGTACATTAGTAACATCCATCAAACATTTGAACATTACTGACAACCATGAAACATTTGTACATTAGTAACATCCATCAAACATTTGAACATTACTGACAACCATGAAACATTTGTACATTAGGGATATCCATCAAACATTTGTACATTAGTAACATCCATCAAACATTTGTATATTACTAACATCCATCAAACATTTGTATATTAATAACATCCATCAAACATTTGTACATTAGTAACATCCATCAAACATATGTACATTAGCGACATCCATCAAACAATGTACATTAGTGATATCCATAAACCATCAGAATAACTCTGTTTTATTCGTTTTCACAGATCAAGAAACCCAGCAAGGAGACGAGACAGAGAAAGACAACACTAAATCTGGTACCCTAGTCTTTCTGTGTTTTATGCAAGGACAATTTCACTGTGCACCAAGATTGTATGCCATAATATCATTTTCAGCCAGTCTAATCAAAAGAATTGTCCTTTTACAATCACCAGAAATCATTCTTTGTTGTAAAAATGAGTAATTTAAAATTCAACAATCAAGATCAGGGGTAAATGGGTGTATATTAAACAGAGGATCAATTATTTTGTGGTTTACAGTTTTAATCGTTATTATGCTGAATTTTTTCTCTATCTGAGATGTGGAAATGAGACAAAATTAACGAAAAGATTGAAATGTGAAATTGGGGAACATAATTCTAGAAATCCAATTTTCTAATCACCTCCATAGAAACAAGATGTAAATATGGTTATGATGTACATTTTTCAAATAGTATCATACATCTTTTATGAGCAAAGGCTAAAGACACGTTTTTCTTTGTACATTAATGCCTCTTTTTAATTGCAAACAAAGAAGTGCCGAATAGTAAAAAGACAGAAGAGAAAATATCCAAATCGGGTGTGTTTTTGGATTTTTTTTCTAGATCACTTGCCTTATTTTTAGATAGATATTCTTAAAGTCTTTCTGTAAACTCAACAGATATTTCATTAATCTTCAAAAATGAATAATTGGAAAATAATTGCATTTCGTTATCTAAAAAAAGTTTTCGAACATGTTGATTACAATAAAAACTTTTAATAAATTTAAACAAACATTTGTACATTAGTAACATCCATCAAACATTTGAACATTACTGACAACCATCAAACATTGTACATTAGTAACATTCATCAAACATTAATTTTGAACATTATTGACAACCATGAAACATTTGTACATTAGTAACATCCATCAAACATTTGAACATTACTGACAACCATGAAACATTTGTACATTAGTAACATCCATCAAACATTTGAACATTACTGACAACCATGAAACATTTGTACAATAGTGACATCCATCTAACATTTTACATTAGTGATATCCATAAACCATCAGAATAACTCCGTTTTATTCGTTTTCACAGATCAAGAAACCCAGCAAGGAGATGAGACAGAGAAAGACAACACCAAATCTGGTACCCTAGTCTTTCTGTGTTTTATGCAAGGACAATTTCACTGTGCACCAAGATTGTATGCCATAATATCATTTTCAGCCAGTCTAATAAAAAAAATTGTCCTTTTACAATCACCCAAACTATTCTTTTTGTTTTGCAAAGATGAGTAATTTAAAATTCGTCAATCACGATCAGGGCAAAATGAGTGTATATTAAAGAGAGGATCAAACATTTTGTGGTTTACAGTTTTAATCGTTATTATGCTGAACCTTTTCTCTATGTGAGATGTGGAAATGAGACCAAATTAACGAAAAGATTGAAATGTGAAATTGGGGAACATAATTCTAGAAATCCAATTTTCTAATCATCTCCATAGAAAACAAGATGTAAATATGGTTATGGTGTACATTTTTCAAATAGTATCATACATCTTATATGAGCAAAGACTAAAGACACGTTTTTCTTTGTACATTAATGCCTCTTTTTAATTGCAGACAAAGAAGTGCCGAATAGTAAAGAGACAGAAGAGAAAATATCCAAATCGGGTGTGTTTTTGGATTATTTTCTAGATCACTTCCCTTATTTTTAGATAGATATTCTTAAAGTCTTTCTGTATACTCAACACATATTTCATTAATCTTGAAAATGAATAATTGGAAAATAATTGCATTTCGTTATCTAATAAAAGTTTTCAAATATGTTGATCACAATAAAAACTTTTAATAAATTTAAACAAACATTTGTACATTAGTAACATCCATCAAACATTTGAACATTAGTAACATCCATCAAACATTTGAACATTACTGACGACCTTGAAACATTTGTACATTACTGACAACCATGAAACATTTGTACATTACTGACAACCATGAAACATTTGTACATTAGTAACATCCATCAAACATTTGAACATTACTGACAACCATGAAACATTTGTACATTAGTAACATCCATCAAACATTTGAACATTACTGACAACCATGAATCATTTGTACATTAGGGATATCCATCAAACATTTGTATATTAGTAACATCCATCAAACATTTGTATATTAATAACATCCATCAAACATTTGTACATTAGTAACATCCATCAAACATTTGTACATTAGTAACATCCATCAAACATTTGTACATTAGTGACATCCATCAAACAATGTACATTAGTGATATCCATAAACCATCAGAATAACTCCGTTTTATTCGTTTTCACAGATCAAGAAACCCAGCAAGGAGACGAGGCAGAGAAAGACAACACCAAATCTGGTACCCTAGTCTTTCTGTGTTTTATGCAAGGACAATTTCACTGTGCACCAAGATTGTATGCCATAATATCATTTTCAGCCAGTCTAATCAAAAGAATTGTCCTTTTACAATCACCAGAAATCATTCTTTGTTGTAAAAATGAGTAATTTAAAATTCAACAATCAAGATCAGGTGTAAATGGGTGTATATTAAACAGAGGATCAATTATTTTGTGGTTTACAGTTTTAATCGTTATTATGCTGAATTTTTTCTCTATCTGAGATGTGGAAATGAGACAAAATTAACGAAAAGATTGAAATGTGAAATTGGGGAACATAATTCTAGAAATCCAATTTTCTAATCATCTCCATAGAAACAAGATGTAAAAATGGTTATGATGTACATTTTTCAAATAGTATCATACATCTTTTATGAGCAAAGGCTAAAGACACGTTTTTCTTTGTACATTAATGCCTCTTTTTAATTGCAAACAAAGAAGTGCCGAATAGTAAAGAGACAGAAGAGAAAATATCCAAATCGGGTGTGTTTTTGGATTATTTTCTAGATCACTTGCCTTATTTTTAGATAAATATTTTTAAAGTCTTTCTGTAAACTCAACAGATATTTCATTAATCTTGAAAATGAATAATTGGAAAATAATTGCATTTCGTTATCTAATAAAAGTTTTCAAATATGTTGATCACAATAAAAACTTTTAATAAATTTAAACAAACATTTGTACATTAGTAACATCCATCAAACATTTGAACATTACTGACAACCATCAAACATTGTACATTAGTAACATCCATCAAACATTAATTTTGAACATTACTGACAACCATGAAACATTTGTACATTAGTAACATCCATCAAACATTTGAACATTACTGACAACCATGAAACATTTGTACATTAGTAACATCCATCAAACATTTGAACATTACTGACAACCATGAAACATTTGTACAATAGTGACATCCATCTAACATTTTACATTAGTGATATCCATAAACCATCAGAATAACTCCGTTTTATTCGTTTTCACAGATCAAGAAACCCAGCAAGGAGATGAGACAGAGAAAGACAACACCAAATCTGGTACCCTAGTCTTTCTGTGTTTTATGCAAGGACAATTTCACTGTGCACCAAGATTGTATGCCATAATATCATTTTCAGCCAGTCTAATAAAAAAAATTGTCCTTTTACAATCACCCAAACTATTCTTTTTGTTTTGCAAAGATGAGTAATTTAAAATTCGTCAATCACGATCAGGGCAAAATGAGTGTATATTAAAGAGAGGATCAAACATTTTGTGGTTTACAGTTTTAATCGTTATTATGCTGAACCTTTTCTCTATGTGAGATGTGGAAATGAGACCAAATTAACGAAAAGATTGAAATGTGAAATTGGGGAACATAATTCTAGAAATCCAATTTTCTAATCATCTCCATAGAAAACAAGATGTAAATATGGTTATGGTGTACATTTTTCAAATAGTATCATACATCTTATATGAGCAAAGGCTAAATACACGTTTTTCTTTGGACATTAATGCCTCTTTTTAATTGCAGACAAAGAAGTGCCGAATAGTAAAAAGACAGAAGAGAAAATATCCAAATCGGGTGTGTTTTTGGATTATTTTCTAGATCACTTCCCTTATTTTTAGATAGATATTCTTAAAGTCTTTCTGTATACACAACACATATTTCATTAATCTTGAAAATGAATAATTGGAAAGTAATTGCATTTCGTTATCTAATAAAAGTTTTCAAATATGTTGATCACAACAAAAACTTTTAATAAATTTAAACAAACATTTGTACATTAGGAACATCCATCAAAATTTGAACATTACTGACAACCATGAAACATTTGTACAATAGTGACATCCATCAAACATTTTACATTAGTGATATCCATAAACCATCAGAATAACTCCGTTTTATTCGTTTTCACAGATAAAGAAACCCAGCAAGGAGATGAGACAGAGAAAGATAACACTAAATCTGGTAACTTTGTCTTTCTGTTTGTTACGGAAGGAAATTATTTGTTATGCTGCTCATATATTTCTCTATCTGAGATGAGGAAAATCAGACAAAATTGAATAAACTATTGAAATGTGAAATAGGGGAAGAGAATTCTAGAAATCCAATTTCCTATCAATGTCCATATGATTATAGTGTATATTGTTTCAATAGTATCATACATGTAATGTGAGCAAAGCTTAAACAAACATTTTATACACTGCCGCGTCTTTTGAATTGCAGACAAAGAAATACCGAATGGAAAAGAGACAGAAGAGAAAATATCCAAATCGGGTGTGTTACTTGCGTTATTTTCCAGATCACTTACCTTATTTATATAGATATTCTTCAGTCTTTCTGTATTCTAAACACATACTTTAAAGTAAACTTTATTTCATAAATCTCGAAAGTGAAGTATCCGGAAATAAGTGCAATTCGTTATTTAAAACAAGTTTTCAAATATGTTGATCAGATTGAGGATTTTCAATAACTTCAACCAAACATTTGTACATTAGTAACATCAATCAAACATTTGTACATTAGTGATATTTATCAAACATTTGTACATTAGTAACATCCATCAAACATTTGTACATTAGTGATATCCATCAAACATTTGTACAATAGTGACATCCATCAAACATTTGTACATTAGTAATATCCATCAAACATTTGTATATTAGTAATATCATCAAACATTTGTACTTCAATAATATCATCAAACATTTGTACATTAGTGATATCCATCAAACATTTGTACAATGGTGACATCCATCAAACATTTGTACATTAGTGACATCCATCAAATACTTTCACATTAGTGATATCCATTAAACATTTGTATATTACTAACATCCATCAAAGATTTGTATATTAGTAACATCCATCAAACATTTGTACATTAGTAACATCCATCAAACATTTGTAAATTAGTAACATCCATCAAACATTTGTACATTAGCGATATCCATCAAACACTTTCACATTAGCGATATCCATCAAACATTTGTATATTAGTGATATTTATCAAATATTTGTACATTAGTGATATCCATCAAATATTTGTATATTAGTAACATTATCAAACATTTGTACAATGGTGACATCCATCAAACATTCGTACATTAGTGATATCCATCAAACATTTGTACATTAGTAATATTTATCAAATATTTGTACATTAGTGATATCCATCAAATATTTGTATATTAGTAACATCATCAAACATTTGTACAATGGTGACATCCATCAAACATTTGTACATTAGTGATATCCATCAAACATTTGTACATTAGTAATATTTATCAAATATTTGTACATTAGTGATATCGGATTTCAAAGATTTCGGTTGAGCATCACTGAAGAGACATTATTTGTTGAAATGTGCATCTGGTGCATCAAAATTGGTACCGTATAAGTTTTACATTATGACCCCTGGATCGAGGCCTCTGCTGGTGGACTGTTAGTCCCCGAGGGTCTCTACAGCCCAGTAGCTAAGTACTTCGTTACTAGCTTGAAAATACGGATGTATATTTAATTGCTGTTACAAAATTTAGAAATTCATTTCAAAATTAAGGATTATCTCCCTCATGCATAGCTCTTATCCTTAGACGAATTTGGCTCCACTTTTTTGGCATGCTGTTTTTGGCTATATTTAGCTCTAAAACTTCATAGTTATTTCGGATTTCAAACATTTCGGTTGATCATCACTGAAGAGACATTATTTGTCGAAATGCGCATCTGGTGCATCAAAATTGGTACCGTATACGTTTTATATTATAACCCCTGGGTCGAGGCCTCTGCTGGTGGACTGACATTCATAAAATATTTATATAATAGTGACATCATCTAACATTTGTACATTTGTGACATTCCTCAAACATTTGTACACTATTGACATCATCAAACATTTATACACTAGTGACATCCATCAAAGATTTCTACATAGGTGATATCCATCAAAGATTTCTACATAAGTGATATCCATCAAACATAAACCATAACAATGACTCAGTCTTATTCATTATCACAGATAAAGAAACCCAGCAAGGAGATGAGACAGAGAAAGACAACACTAAATCTGGTAACTTTGTCTTTCTGTGTTTTATGCAAGGACAATTTCACTGTGCACCAAGATTACATTAGTGATATCCATAAACCATCAGAATAACTCAGTTTTATTCGTTATCATAGATAAAGAATCCCAGCAAGGAGATGAGACAGAGAAAGACAGCACTAAATCTGGTAACTTTGTCTTTCTGTTTGTTAGGGAAGGAAATTAATTGTTATGCTGCTCATATATTTCTCTATCTGAGATGTGTAAAATTAGACAAAATTAATGAAACTATTGAAATGTGAAATTGGGAAAGAGAATTCTAGAAATCCAATTTCCTATTGATGTCCATATGATTATAGTGCACATTTATTCAATAGTATCATATATGTAATCTGAGCAAAGTTTAAGCATACGTTTTTAGCTCACCTGAGCTGAAAGCTCAAGTGAGCTTTTCTGATCGCTTTTTGTCCGTCGTCTGTCTGTCTCTCTGTCCGTCTGTCTGTCTCTCCGTCTGTCTGTCTCTCCATCTGTCTGTTAAACTTTTCACATTTTCAACTTCTTCTCCAGAACCACCGGGTCAATTTCAACCAAACATGGCCAAAAGCATCCTTGGGTGAAGGGCTTTCAAGTTTGTTCAAATGAAGGGCCATGTCCCTTTCAAAGGGGAGATAATCACAAAAATGCAAAGATAGGGTGGGGTCATTTAAAAATCTTCTCACGAACCACTAGGCCAGAAGAGCTGAAATATACCTGACAGCTTCCTGACATATTGCAAATTCAAGTTTGTTCAAATCCTGGCCACCGGTGGTAGGATGGGGCCACAAGGGGGGATCAAAGTTTTGCATACAGATATATAGGGAAAAACTTTAAAAAATCTTCTTCTCAAGAACCACTAAGCCAGAAAAGCTGAGATTTACATGAAAGCTTCCTGATATAATGCAGATTCAAGTTTGTTCAAATCATGGGCCCCTGGGGTTGGATGGGGCCACAATAGGGGATCAAATTTTTACATACAAATATATAGGAAAAATCTTTAAAAATCTTCTTCTCAAGAACCACTGAGCCAGAAAAGCTGATTTTTACATGAAAACTTTCTGACATAGTGCAAATTCAAGTTTGTTCAAATCATGGCCCCCGGGGATAAGATGGGGCCCCAAGGGGGGGTCAAATTTTACACACAAATATATAGGGAAAAACTTTAAAAATCTTCTCAAGAACCACTAAGCCAGAAAAGCTGAGATTTACATGAAAGCTTCCTGATATAATGCAGATTCAAGTTTGTTCAAATCTTGGGCCCCGGGGGTTGGATGGGGCCACAATAGGGGATCAAAGCTTTACATACAAATGTATAGGAAAAATCTTTTAAAAACTTCTTCTCAAGAACCACTGAGTCAGAAAAGCTGATTTTTACATGAAAACGTTCTGACATGGTGCAGATTCAAGTTTGTTCAAATCATGGTCCCCGGGGATAGGATGGGGCCACAAGGGGGTATCAAAGTTTTACATACAAATATATAGGGAAAAACTTTTTAAAAATCTTCTTCTCAAGAACCACTAAGCCAGAAAATCTTAGATTTACATGAAAGCTTCCTGACATAATGCAGATTCAAGTTTGTTCAAATCATGGGCTCCGGGGGTTGGATGGGGCCACAATAGGGGATCAAAGTTTTACATACAAATATACAGGAACAATCTTCTTCTCAAGAACCACTGAGCCAGAAAAGCTGATTTTTACATGAAAACTTTCTGACATAGTGCAGATTCAAGTTTGTTCAAATCATGGTCCCCGGGGGTATGATGGGGCCACAAGTGGGATCAAAGTTTTACATACAAATATATAGTTAAAATCTTTTTCTCAATAACCACTGAGTCAGAAAAGCTGATATTTACAAGAAAACTTTCTGACATTGTGCAGATTCAAGTTTGTTTAAATCATGCCCCCCCCCCCGGGGGGTAGGATGGGGCCACAAGTGGGGGGGGGTCAAAGTTTTACATACAAATATAGGAAAAAGATTTAAAAGTCTTCTCAACAAGAACCATTGGGCCAAAGAAGTTGACATTTACATGAAAGCTTTCTGACATAGTGTAGATTAAAGTTTGCAAAGGGTAGTTTGGGCCATAATAGGGACTAAGGTTTTACATGCAAATATATATGGAAAGTCTTCAGATATGGGCCAAGGTGACTCAGGTGAGCGATGTGGCCCATGGGCCTCTTGTATACACTGCCGCCTCTTTTGAATTGCAGAATCTGGTGTATTACTTGCATTATTTACTAGATCACCTGTCTTATTGTTAGATAGATATCCTTAATATCTATCTGTCTATTAAACATATACTTTAAGTAAAATGGATGTCCTAAAACTTAAAAATAAAGAATCGGAAATAAGTGCATTTCCTTATGCAATAGGTTTCATAATTGTTGATCATAATAGGGACTTTCAACAAATTTATCTAGACATTTGTAGAATAGTAACATCCATCAAGCATTTGTATATTAGTAACTTCCATGAAACATCTGTACATTAGTAACATCCATCAAACAATTGTACATTAGTTACATCCATCAAGCACTTGTACAATAGTAGCATCCCTCCAACATTTGTACATTAGTGATATCCATCAAACATTTATACATTATGATTGATTGATTGATTGATAAAACATTTGTACAATAGTGACATCCATCAAAAATTTTACATTAGTGACATCCATCAAACATTTGCAAATTAATAACATCTATCAAACGATTATATAGTATCAAACATTTGTACATTAGTGACATCCATCAAACATTTGTACCTTAGTGACATCCATCAAACATTTGTACATTAGTAACATCCATCAAATATTTGTATATTAGTAACATCATCAAACATTTGTAAATTAGTGACATCATCAAACATTTGTATATTAGTAATATCAAACATTTGTAAATTAGTGACATCATCAAACAGTTGTTCAATATTGATATCCATTAAACATTTGTATATTAATAACATCCATCAAATATTTGTATATTAGTGACATCCATCAAACATTTCTATATTAGTGACATTCATCACACATTTGTACATTAGTGACATCCATAAACCATTAGAATAACTCAGTTTTATTCGTTTTCACAGAGAAAGAAACCCAGGAAGGAGACGAGACAGAGAAAGACAACACCAAATCTGGTACTTTAGTCTATTTGCTTTTCATGCGAGGGCAATTTTACTGTGTACCAGTATTGTGTGCCCTAATATCATTTTCAGCCTGTCTAATTGAAAAACAAACGTCCTTTTACAAATCATCCCAAACTATTACTTACTATTTAGGGTGGATGAGTAATTTGAAATTCTGTAATTCACGATGAAGACTAAATGGGCGTATATTACAGTATTAATTGTTATTTTGCTGAAATATTTCTTAATCTGGAATGTGGAAATGAGACAAAATTAATGAAAATATTGAAATGTGAAATTGGGGAATACAATTCTAGAAATTCAATTTTCTATCGATGTCTATAGAAAAGAAGACGCAAATGTGGTTATGGTGTACATTTTCCAATAGTAACATACCTGTTATATGAGCAAACATTAAACAAACGTTTCTTTTTGTACACTGTCGCCTCTTTTTAATTGCAGACAAAGAAGTGCCAAATGGAAAAGACTCAGAAGAGAAAATATCCAAATCTGGTGCGTTACTTGCATTTCTATTGTGTACAGTGCTTAACTAACGTATTTCTATTGTGTACAGTGCTTAACTAACGTATTTCTATTGTGTACAGTGCTTAACTAACGTATTTCTAATGATCAACGAAAATTTGAATATCAGTTTTTGAGTTACAAGTGAGATACAGCACTAAGAATTCTTTGTTATGTAAACAAGGCTCGTTCCATGTATTTGTTTACGTGTAGATTGCTTAATAGAAAATAGTATGTTTAAACATAATAAGATGTTCTAAACACTACAAACTATAAAATCATGTTCAAAATTAACTTATAATATGAAACATCTATCAAACATTTGTACAGTAGTGACATCCATCAAACAAAAACCATACAAATGACCCAGTCTTATTCACAGATAAAGAAAACCAACAAGGAGACGACTCGGAGAAAGACACCACTAAATCTGGTACCTCAGTCTATTTGTTTGTTTTGCAAGGAGATGTTCACTGTGTATTAGGATTGTATGCCCTCATATCATTTTCAGCCAATCTAATTAAAAACGAAATGTCCTTTTTCAAATACACCCCCAAACTCTTTACTATTGTGGGAGGATGAGTAATTTAAAATTCGCCAATTCACGATAAGGGCTAAATAAGCGTATATTAAACAGAGGGTCAAACATTTCGTGGTTTTCAGTATCACTATTTATGTTGATGATATTTTTCTCTATCTGAGATATCGAAAAAGAGACAAAATTAATGAAACGATTGACATGTGAAATTGGGGAAGACGATTCTAGAAATCCTATCGATGTCCATATAAAACAAGATGTTAAAATGATTATGTTAAAACAGCAGTCATTTTCTAAAGAGTTAAACACGCAACCTATCCGTCCATGCTTAAAAACCCTCCTGATGATCAAAACATTTTAGAACAACTCGAGCTTAACATATCATAAATACATCCTCAAAGGACATGTAAATGGTTTATAAGTATTTAGGAATCCAAGATTGTTTTGAGCCAAATCCAAATTTCAATCAAGTAAAGTTCTGGTTGGTTGGTTGAATATTGTTTAACGTCCCGCTCGAAAATCTTTCACTCATATGGAGATGTCACCATTGCCGTTGAAGGGCGGCAAAATTTAGGTCTAAGCTCGGCGCTTACGGCATTTGGGCAGGGAGGGATCTTTAGCGGGCCTCGGTTTTTGAGGTCTCATACGAAGGACCGCCCCATTTAGTCGCCTCTCACGACAAGCAAGGGGTACTGAGGACCCATTCTAACACGGATCCCCACGGGACGTTGACTTAGGCCAAATTCAGGTAGTTCCATCCTCATGTGACTTATAAATATTAATGGTTGAAAGTGTAAAAACTGTATTAATTACCACTCAATATAGTTAAATTTAATTAATAACCAAAGCAAATGTGTATGTTGCCACCTTTTCAAAACATGTCAGATATACAAAAACAAAAGTATATATCAACATCAGAAAATCACACATTTTGTGAGCTCGAAATAAAGGACACCACAGAGTCGTCCACTTCTGCTTCATACTTAGATATTTTATTGAAAGTAGACATTAACGGCAAACTGACAACTCAACTGTATGACAAACGGGATGATTTCAGCTTCTCCATCGTCAACTTCCCACATTTATGTAGCAATATTCCATTATCACCTGCATATGGTGTTTATATATCTCAACTGATTCGATATGCAAGAGCTTGTTCTGGGTATAGTCAGTTTTTAAATCGAGGTAAGCTACTGACAAACAAGTTGATGGTACAGGGATTTCAACAGTCTCGATTGAAGTCAGCATTTCGCAAATTCTATGGTCGTTATAACGATCTAGTTCGTCAATACAACCTCGCATTGGGTCAAATGCTGTCTGACGTGTTTCATACCGAAAGTTAAGCCGTTCTTGGCACACTGATTTGACTGCGGATAACTCCGTTTACCTGATCAGGATATGGGGCTTACGGTGGGTGTGACCGGTCAACAGGGGATGCTTACTCCTCCTAGGCACCTGATCCCACCTCTGGTGTGTCCAGGGGTCCGTGTTTGCCCAACTATCTATTTTGTATTGCTTGTAGGAGTTATGAGATTGATCACTGTTCGTCATCTTCACCTTGCATACAGAATAAGAATAGATAAAAATTTCCTGAAATGACAAAATTTTAAATGTCAACGGTTTAGAAAAACTGCTAATACATACATATGTATAAATTAATTGTAGATATTGTAGAAATCATTGTATAATAGACATGCAGTAGACGAAATACCAGCATAGGAATTATTGTCCTTGACAACATTTTTTAGCTCTTCTGAGCCGAAGGCTCAAAGAGCTAATCATATGGCCATATGTCTGGCGTGCGGTGTGCGTCAACTTTTTGGGAAAAGGGCTATATCTCAAGAACCCCTTGGCCAATTTTTGTCAAATTTGTCACAGGGTATCTTTGGCCCAAGGGCTTTTATTTGTACTAAACTAGGGTTGTGACCCATTAAAAATAAGGGGAGATAATTAGGAAAATGCAAACAAAAGTAGTGGTTGCTAAAAAAAATCTTCTCAAGAACCACTGGGCAAATTATCACCAAACTTATGCATAAGGATGAGGATAGGTTATAGATTAAAAATTGTTCAAGGCATCATCCTGGAGCAAAGGGTGTGGTCTCAAGGTCACTTCAAAGTTGACCTTAAATTTTGTTTTGTTAAAACTTTGATATTTTGCTTAGTATAAGGACTAGGGTCATCAAATTTTGTCAGTTGATGCATCTTAGCAACTAATATCATATTGTCACAAAAGTAGGTCATGGTAACCTACTTTTTGAATTTCGCAGGTAATTATTATTAAATGGATTTTGATGCATATCTTGGACACTTTTGAGCCTATGGTCATCAAAAGTTGTCAGTTGATGGATCATGGGACCTTGAACTGCGTCATGTGAAAAGTATGTCACCATGACCTACTTTCTGAATTTTATGGCTAATCATTTATGAATACATTTTAGGTTGTTATTTCAGATACCGAGAGGTTTAGAATCATTAAACCTTGTAAATTGATGCTTCTAGAGGCCTCAAAACATATTTATTTTAAAAAAGTAGGTCACAGTGACCTACTTTTTGAATTTTGCAGACATTCAAATTTCACATTTTCAATTTTAGATGCATATTTTGAACACTATGATAGCTAGGATTATCAAACTTTGTCAGTTGATGCATCTTGAATCTTCACAGTTTGTTGACCAAAAAGTAGGTCACCGTGACCTACTTTTGGAATTTAACTGCTATATTTTGATATTTCAGATACTATTTGACTGACAATTATCAAACTTTGCCAGTTGATGCATGTTGAGTCTTCAGAGTGTGTTGACTAAAAAGTAGGTCACCGTGACCTATATTTGGATTTTGACGGCTATATTTGAATATTTCAGATACTATTTGACTTACAATCATCAAACTTTTTCAGTTGATGGGTCTTGAGTCTTCACAGTGTGTCGACCAAAAAGTAGGTCACTGTGACCTACTTTAGGAATTTGACGTTTATATCTGAATATTTCAGATACTATTTCACTTCAGTTATCAAACTTTGTCAGTTGATGCATCTTGAGTCTTTGGAGTGTGTCGACCAAAAAGTAGGTCACTGTGGCCTTCTTTTGGAATTTGACGGCTATATTTGAATACTATTTGACTTGTCAGTTGATGCATCTTGATTATTCAGTGTCGACCAAAAGTAGGTCACCGTGACCTACTTTTGGACAGTTACATTTAAATTTTGACTTGACATCATCAAACTTTGTTAATTGATGAATTTTGGTTAGTGAGAATTTTTGCTTGTTCTACAATGTATCAGAAGAGCGATTCTAGGCCCATGGGCCTCTTGTTTTTATTATAAATAATTGATTATCTATGAAAAATATTTTTAAAAAATCAGCATCAATAGTTTACCCAATTTTTTAAGATACATTTTTATCATGCGCAAAGTCTAATTTGATAAAGATTTTTGCAAAAACCTATGGCATCACATGAGGATTCATCTTCACAAGTCAAGGGTTATTGATTCGCTACCTCGCACTAACCCTTGACATCAGTCGCTATTTAAAAGTTGGGCTCGAGAAGAAGCATATGATTGGTTTGCAGCCTGAAGCAGATAACGGCTTTTATAATCGGTCGAAAACAAAACTAAACAGTAAACACGCATGTCGACGGCATTATGGTGTAGAATTTGTGGCCAATTAGTACAAGACAGATACCGTCGATTGATTTTCGGGAGTTCGTTTTGCTTGAAGAAACAATTAGACGAGGTTTTGGGGTATGAGCCGAATGAAAATGATGGATTGTCGAAGTACGTTTGTCGACTATGTTTTAACAAATTAAACAAATTGTCCAAAATAATGGGAACAACTTCGTAAGATAGCGAATTACCACTGCCGGTTTTAATCCCAATAAAAACATCTTTTCCTTCACTGATACATGATATCGAAAGCTTTTGGTTTTCAGTCAAATGATCGATTTGATGTTTTTCATATATCTTTTCGTCAACGGACGCCATTTTTTACTTTCTGTTTATTCCCTTACCAAACTCTCATCTGAAACAAGAAATCCCATTGGCTGATTAATTTTAGCGTATTGCGTCATCCTTCTTCTCGAGCCCAACTTTTAAATAGCGACTGATGTCAGCGTTACCGCGAGGTAACGAATCAATAACCCTTGACTTGTGAAGATTATGAGGATTGATCAATCTTAATTAGAGTAAGAGTTGACGGAAAGAAATGTTATTTATGAGGAATCCAGCCATTTTTTTCTCTCTCAACTCTTATTTCACTTCTTGTTATTTTCGCGGTTTTGTGTCGAAAGTTGTTTTTCACTCAATTTTAAATAAAGATTTTTCGCTCAGTCCATATATATGTTACGGTCATGTTATATTCACTAAATCTTTAATGTCACAGTTTCTTTGTCGTTCTACAGAGAAAATACACAAGATTAAATTCATTAGATTTGTTCCTATAGTCCGAATTATTGCCTTGTATTACAGATTTATTTGCTATTCAATGGAGCATGTGTTTGGTATGGAGTTGGTTTGTGAAATATTTTCATTTATTTCTGCTTATGAACTTATTTTCTTTTATTCTAGAAAAGAAATCTGAAGAATTGAAGGTGGCAGACAAACTTTAATGCACTTCCTCGCAAAGATCTAATGTGAATAAAGTTCACAGCGGAACATAACGAACTGAGGTTTACGGAGACGCATTTAATTGGAGTATTCCAATCGAAATTATATATTAAGCAGAGACTGATTGTAACATGACCTGCTAAACACTGAAAAAAGTCACAAGAATAGAATGTGTAAAACAAAATTGATATTGTATATAGTTAATAGAAAACATTTATGTAGTACTTGTTGAATAAATTGCATCGATAATCCTTCTTTCTGAATTTCAACAACAAAGATTGATGTATCACAGGTACATAAAGGAGTATGTCTACCTTTACTTACGTAAGGTCAAATGCTGTCTGGCGCGTTTCATACCGATTGTTAAGCAGTTTGTGGCACACTGATTTGACTACGGATCACTCCGTTTACCTGATCGACATATATGGATCATGGTAGGTGTTGGCAGGGGATGCTTACTCCCCTTGGTCCCACCTCTGATATATCCAGCGGTCCTTGTTTGCCTATCTCTATTTTGTATTCCTTATACGAATTATGAAATGATCACCGTTCGTTGTCTTCACCTTTCATCTAGTTTATCATATATTGACTGCAAAACAATTTATATGCCGTGATTTTACATTTAACAGTCTTCATGAAAAACTTTGTGAAGCACAGGCCCTTCGGGCCTCCCAGTATAATAATTTTGCAAGCCCGAACAATATTTTAATGGCCCAAAATGTTTTTTTCTAATTTGACCACTTGTCATTTGCAAGGTACAAGCATGTTCTACTGTAGGAAAATACATATCCAGATGACCATAGTTAAAGAACAACTGACATTATTATATCTTATTTTATTTTTCAACAGATGACATCAGAAGCTCATGTTCTACTGTGTTTTGTATACACCACATACAAAACATTGTTTTCTCCCGAATTGAATCTCAGCAAAGGCCCACCCTCGGTCCAATGGAGCTTAACTTTTCCATCTCTTTTTCTCCTTGTACTACTGGGTTTTCTTTTTATTTATTTATTTGGATCTGATGGTTGTGATTGCGAAATACGCTTGTGGGGTTTGGAATTTCACTGACGAGCCCCCTCCCTACACGTGTTGAATATTATTTTACGTCCCTCTTGAAAATATTTCACTCATATGGAGACGTCACCACTGCCGGTGAAGGGCTACATAACTTAGGCCTATGCTCGGCGCTTATGGCCATCGAGCAGGAAGGGATCTTTATCGTGCCACACCTGCTGTGACACGGAACCTCGGTTTTTGCCGTCTCATCCGAAGGACCGCCCCTATTAGTCACCTCTTACGACAAGCAAGGGGGTACTGAGGACCTATTCTAACCCGAAACCCCACGGGAATCCCAACACGGACATTGGAAGTTAATGTAAATATATATAGTATGTGCATGTATTTTTTTTTTATATATGCACATACTATATATTTACATTAACTTCCAGTGCTATTCCTCCCTATATTTCATAAAAGACAGGATGGTTGATCATTTTTCGATGCGAAATTTCATTGCTACATGTAAGTCATGACAAAGTCTGAGTCAATCTCACGCTATATGTGTAATATATACAAAACATACAATAAAACATTTACAGGCGAAGAATAACACACTTTAAATGAAATCTAATTCATTGAATGCACATGCAGTTAATTCAGTGAATGGGTAAATATTTTGGCATTATTTCCGAAGTTACAATGCACATTTAAAAGAGTATCTATTAACTCCCCATGGTGCAAAATTAAAGAGGGTTATACACATGCATCATTTAATTGATAGTAGTATCACCAATTCAAAATATTGAGCAGATAATTTCTTCCTATGTCAAGAGTGGATTGACTATATTACCTAAAAATCAATAGGGGTCATCTACTTCTTATATATGCTGTACCAGTGTACCTTCAAGTTTGGTGTCAATCAAGCAATTAATTCTTAAAATATAGGAACAATATATTATTATGTCCAGTTTAACCCTTGACTTTTGACCATGTGACCTCAAAATCAAGAGGGGTCATCTTCTCCTGAACATGTACCAGTGTACCAAGTTTGATGTTTGTCAAGCAAAGGATTCTCAAGATATCGAGCGGACAGTATATCCCTATGCACAGTTTGACCCTTGACCATGTGACCTCAAAATTAATAGGGGGTCATCTTCTCCTGAAGATGCACCAGTGTACCAAGCTTGATGTCTATCAAACAAAGGGTTTTCTAGACATTGGGTGGTCAGTATATTCCCATGTCCAGTTTGACCTTTGACTACATGTATGTGACTTCAAAATCAATAGGGGTCATCTACTCCTTAGGATGTACCAGTGTACTGTGTTTGATGTCTGTCAAGCAGAGGGTTCTCAAGATATTGAGCGGATAATGTCTTCCTAAGTCCAGAGTAGATTGACCTTTGACCTTTTGACCTGAAAAACAATAGGGGTCCTCTTCTACTCATAACCAACCCACATATGAAATATCATTACCATCAAGTAAATGGTTCTCAAGATACTGTGCGCACAACATGTGGTCTACCGACCGACAGGTGCAAAGCAATATGCCCCTCTTCTTTGCAGGGGGGCATAATAAATCTGTTAATTTCTTACTATGGATAGTAAACTTCACTTTAGTTTTCATTGGTTTTGTTTCAGTCTGTCTTTCCCGCTGTATCTCCTCCGGGTTGAACACTAATCCGCAGGTACGAACTTTCACATAAATTCATCCCAGATGAGGCAAACCTTTTATATACACAGGACTCGTGCGCTTTTGAATTTGATGTGATACATGAATGTATATTATACCAGGTGTAGAACTAAATTCAAATTCAATTATCCTAAAAATATCTACATGTAGTTAGAATAAAACCAAGGTCGATTTAAAAAGGCTATGTTTGGGGGAAATTGTTTTTAAAAAATTTATTTTATTTTTTACAATGTTATTTTCGGGTGGGATTGAGAGGGGGGCTTTGATTCATTGGATATAAAATTTGAAAGGGGTTACATTATAATTCAAGTCTTTTTCAGTATGTTTATTCTTTTTTCATTATTTGTGAAAGAACATACATGTACTGTCTTCATTGGGGAAGTGGGGGCAAAAAATGACAAAGCCAGGGGAAAACGGGGGGGGGGGGGGGGGGTTAGAAAATGACAAAGCCGGGGGAAACGATGGTACCCACAGGCGCTTCATTAAAATTTTTCATGGTAAGTTACTGGTTTTAAAATACTTAATTATGCATTAGTATGAAGTATATTAAACGGTGGATTCTGTGGATTACTTCCCGTTTTCTCTGTAATTTCTGCTTTCCCTATTCATAATAAGCCTTTTGATTTCACAGGTGCTTGTGGACAGGACTTCCGGTACCCCCCTTCTTGTATTTTTAAATGTTCAATTCCTTGGGTATTTCGGACGTATTTTTGATAAAATATGTAACTTCAGAGTTTATATATTTCAATGGAATTAAAAAATCTCGTATAGAAACCGTTTTTAAAAATGTCATATCACCGATAATGATCGGTGATATGACATTTTTAAAAACGGTTTCTGTACGAGATTTGTTAATTCCATTGAAATATATAAACTCTGAAGTTACATATTTTATCAAAAATACGTCCGAAATACCCAAGGAATTGAACATTTAAAAATACAAGAAGGGGGGTACCGGAAGTCCTGTCCACAAGCACCTGTGCTCTCTAACAGGAAACATTGGAATACATGTACACTAGGGTGCTTTGGATACAGTCTTTATAAAACCTGTTATATAAACAACTTTAAATATAATGTTTTCTTTAGTTTTTGCAAATATTGCAGGAAAAATGCATTACTCGCAGTGCAGTTTAATGCTAGTTTTCCCCCGCATAGTTTCATTCAGATCGTCCTCAAAATTTGTCTATTGTTCATGTCGTTGACCATTTTAGTACCACATATATATTGATTGATTGTATATTGTTTAACGTCCCTCTCGAGAATTTTTCACCCATAAGGAGACGTCACCACTGCCATTGAAGGTCTGCGACATTTAGATCTATGCTCCGCGCTTACGGCCTTTGAGAAGGGAGGATTCTTTATCGTGACACACCTGTGGCACGGGGGCTCGGTTTTTGCGGTCTCATCCGAAGGACCGCCCCATTTAGTCGCCTCTTACGACAAGCAAGGGGTACCGATGACCTATTCAAACCTGGATCCCCCCCCCCCCCACACACATATATATATATATATATATATATATATATATATATATATATATATATATATACACATTCAAGTACGGGAGGGGGTGGGGGCCTCCGTGGCCGAGTGGTTAGAGCATAACGCTCAAAATCACACGGCCTCTCACCTCTGTCGGCGCGGGTTCGAATCCCATTCGCTCCGATAAGTGAGAAAGTTTCCCAGTTTACTTTTGGAAGGTCGGTAGTCTCCTCCCAGGTACATTAAAGTTTAGATATCACTGCATTGACCTGTAAGTTATATATACATATAATATATATATATATATATATATATATAACTTAATTTTATGTTTGTGTAAATGTTTTAATGCAGGACCACAATGGAAACTAGCTATATGCTAATTTGTGTTATCCTGGATAAATAAAGGCTATTATTATTATTATTACAGGTCAATGATATCTAAACTTTAATTTTATGTACTTGAATGTAGTCACACACACACACACACACACACACACACACACACATACACACACACACATGAGTTATGAGATTGATCACTGTTCGTTAACTTCACCTTTCATATATAACAAGTGAAAATCACATGACCTTAAGTTGTCCCCATACTTGGTGTTTAAAACGATGATAAAGGGGAAATAGTCCCAAAAGGAATTAACCATCATATCATTAAAAAGAATCAATATTTGTTTGTTTTTAATGAATGGTAGTAGTTCAAAAAGTAGCTCTTGAAATTTATATATTCATACACGGCAGAGGGCACTAAAAGCCGGATCGAACTAGTACTAGATTGAAACAATATGTGTTTTCATTGTTGCAAATAACAATCTACGGATTTCAATAGAAATTAAGCAGAAAACACACAGTGAATGTGAATATAAAAGAGGTATACAGACTTGTTCGAGAACAGTATTTTTATTTTCACCATTAGTTTAGAACAAGTCAATAGAATATGTCCATGCATTATAACATTTTTATTTGTGAAAATTCTCAATAAAACTTAGACGGTCCGTTGCAGTGGCCCTAGGTAAACAATTGATCGTCTTCGATTGTCGAGCATGTCATATATATATACTTTCGCATGAAAAGGATGTGAATTTCTGAATTTAACTTATTCCATTCTATCATTCTATCAGTAGGTAACGTATACCTGAATGTTCGTGCAAACATCTAAAAGTAAATTTTTTCTTGACATTGTGAATCATTGTGTCTAAATGATCCAAACACTGTAGAATGTCCAAGCAATTAATGTTTTGTAAATTTATGATCAATTTTAGCAATCCGTAGTGTTTTAAAACTACATCTAATTAATGATGAAAAAAAAGCAATATCAGTCCGTATACATTTGGGGTTTGTTCTGTTTTTCTTAAAGTAGAAAAGATGGAACAAGATATAATTGTGAAATAGCAGTTGTCAATAGATACATTGTAGATGAAAGAGAACACAGAATATCTAGAATTCTCATAGTGCAAATTTACAATCAATTTCCCCACACTCCATCTGAACTAATACCTCTATTTCATATACGATTTTTTTTTTTAAATGAAGAAAAAAATCCAGAATCCATCAAATACAAAACTGGGTCTTACAATAAAGTTTGCCTTTTTCTTTTGAAATAAAGATCCTCAGAATGCTAATATCTTTTTACCAGAAGTATGCAAAGGCTCACTTCGTCCCGGATGGACCGGTCGTAATAACATCCGCCACGGGGTCGGCTTGCCATAATTAACACTGATATCAATTTTCCTTGGCACTGCGATTTTCTTATTTTGAACTGTCGATTTTAGGAAAAACTCCTTTTTAGTAAGATTGAACTTTTTGAAATTTCTGGAATGTTCAAATGACACAGAATCGCTGATATGAACATTCGTATCATCTGCATCCATGTACCCTTTGAAAGAAACGGGGGTAGAGGAGCGAGATTCCTCTCCTTCTCCGTCAACCTTCTTATTTCGTGTGCACAATGTCGTCTGCTGTCGCCAAAGAAATTCGCGTGCTTCTTTCATTGAATGCGATGTGTCAAACATAAAATGGTATGTTTGTTCTCTACGACAAGGGAACTGCAAACATTTTTTCCCGGAACAAATGTCGACATTGACAGATTGCGAATGAGTATCCGATAATCCACCGCAAAGTTGTGGCGATACAGTATTCTTTCTGTGGTGTGATCCAACTAAATGATTGAATTTCGTTTCAAAATACCTATCAAAATTCGAGACGACGTCGTTTGATAACTTTTCCTTGTGTTCCATCTCTAGTAACTTGATTCTTCTAACATGTTTTCCATATGCGGACGTTGCACCCAATTCCAATTGACGAAGTGATTTTTCGAGCTGACGTTTTCCTCTTCTTTCGAGAAGCAGAGCTAAATTACAAGTTGATACGCTTCTCCCTCGAGCTCTTTGTAGTCGGCCTGCCATTCGCTGTTGCATATATTTTTAATTCTAATATATATTCTATGAATTTTTCAGGGCAAAGTTGCAAAATTGTACAATACACCAATAAGTACACGAGATTATGCTGCTCATATCAAATTGTGGCCAGGAGAAGACGTCAATTTCCGCCCATTGCACAATTGCTAGAAAATCGATGGCGATGAATGTTTTATACACTTTTAAAAGCCCCATTAATTAGTTTAAGCTCCGCGCTGAACACAAATTAAATATGAATTCTATAAAAAATAAACACACTGGCCGGATCGAATAAACAAATTGTGTTTGCAGAAAGAATTTCTATTCAGCAGTATTGATTCATTTTTAACTTTTCGCTCTTTTTAAAATCACATTCGCCATTACTATGAATATTCCGTGTTTTTTAACAGTAAAACTTCCAATGCCATTAACAAGTAATAAGGAAATGAATTTCAACTGATGTCTGGTAGGCAGTTTGATGAAATGATCCCAATCGATAGAAGAGGCAGACTGTAAGCTTGGTTTGATATACATGTACCTGTATACCAAACAATCAGATCTTACAGCGATATCTGATATATATGTTTTGCTTTTCATTAATCTGTTACTGTAGAATGTGTATCCACATAGGACTCGTACACATTAGTATATATCAATGTCTGTGTGGATTAAAGGAAACAAATTGATGAATGATGTGGAGTTATTTTCAATGCGTTAAATCTAAATCTGTTTTCACTATATATACGGTGTAGTGCCATAAATGAGTCAACGTTCACGGTTTACGCTATAGTTATAATTCCATTAAGAAATATCCTTTCTTTGAACAATCATTCTAATGCCTCGTTCACACGGATGCGCATTAAATTTTACTTCGCATCAAATTTGATGCTAAGTAAAATAATGCGCATTAAATTAATTCGAATTATATAGCGTTCACACGGCGGTAATATTTAATGCGAAGTAAACTAATGCGCATTAATTTCGTATGCATCTCTATTAAAGGGTGCGCGAAATAAATTGAAAAATAGACTATGTTATTGAAAATTATTTTTATAGATATTTTAATGAATATTGTGTAGATACAGGATTCTTTGTTCAAAACGCTATATATATGTAGTATACTACATGTTTACAATTTACATGCTGATCTACACATAAGGAGTTTTGCCGTGTTTATTTATATGTTCCTAAGAAATCACTTGTTATTTCCTCTGACGACCAGCATTCAATCTAGACAATATATTGTTTCTTCATGGGCCCAATTTTAAAACTTTGGAACGTCTTTTTCAACATTCCGCTGACTACTGTTGTGACGCAATTTTTAATTACTAATACGTCAAACTTCCACCAGAGTTCTTCCACTTAGGCATTATGGGATAGCGATTTCTTAGGCCGCGTATACTGTGACGTCACTGTAGAATGACGAAAAAACATAACGTCAAACGTAAACAACTTTCAAAACAAGAACGTAAACATCAAGTTCATTACTTTACACAATAATTTGAACAGAGTCTCCCTACTTTTTAATGATCTTTTGATCATTTTATATTTAAGATAAAATCCATACTTTTATATTAATGTTCTTAATATTAATATCTTCAAACTTTTAACTGCGAACTACTTCTTTAGTGTAATTTGTCTGCGCGATAATCGCGGACTCACAATATACAAATCTGTATATTGTGGTGCGTCACATAGGAGAGGTCTATTCGTAGGTGACGTAATGAGGCCTCGACGGGGAGTTTGACTAATACGTAATATGTATACGGTGTGACCGTTGGACCGAGCGAAGCATGTAATGGTCATTGGAGTATCCCAAGTGGTAATCATAATTCTGTTAAGTACGGTAGATTATGATTCATTTAAAAAGATATATTTTTAATGAAATTTTCCTTGCGCTAAAAACCCAGTAACATCTCAATATTCAAGGGTTTTATATGGGGAGAACAGTTTTACAGGATCCGCCTATTCATTGAACGCGGGAAATAAAACGCAAGGCGACGTCAACTATGCATTGTGACGTCACATTTAGCCTCGACTTTTTTTTCTTTTTCAAAGCAAACTACAATAATACATTCCGTATGCAATGAAAAAGGCCGTTATAAAACTAAACAAAATTAAACAATCAATTCAAAATGGTAAAATGTAACCGTAATTTTATCGTATATTCTTATTCAAAGAAACTCATGAACTCGTTCATCTATTTAGTCGTATTACGGTTTTATATGTAATTATTTGCTTAAACCTGTTATAATGATAATTATACAATTCACTTTGAACAAATTGGGTGTTTAAATTACGAATTGCACGTCAGAGCCTTCTATTATTGGCATTCAAAATAAAACACGAATAACTGTTGAAGCAGGTAATGAAAAAATAAATGGCGGCGCCCATATGGATCACGAAAATTTCAGTGAACGTATATAGAGATTATCTCTTTTTATTTTGCTGAATTTGACTTTTTCTTTTACATACGTGTTACCTTTAGAGCCTTGCTTCGCGGACGGGCCTTCGGCCCGTCCGAGCTTTGCTCGGTATTATAAGTCTACTATGACGTCATATGGTATAAAAAATTAACAATGAGCGGCATATTTGTTTTAAAAAATGTAAAAAAGAAAATCATATTATCACTATTTTAAAACATTTTTGTCGTATTTAAAAACAATTCCTTCCACATGTATTACTCAGTATGCCTATGCAGAGCACATATTTACGTATGACATTATCTAATGACATGCTGTTTGTACATGTTTTTAGTGATTATTATCATTTTGCTTAGTTTTTCGTACAAAACTGACATTAATATATATAGCTGACCATGGGTTTGATGCATGTGACCCAAATTTGCCATTACGCATGCGTGTACATTTAATGCGAATTAGCTTCGCTTAGCGTTCACACGGAGCTAATGCGAAGTAAATTTAATTCGCATCGCGACGTCAATTTTAATTCGAAGTAAACTAATGCGCATTAAAATCTCCGTGTGAACGCGGTTCAGATTTAATTCGCATTAATATACGTTTAATGCGAATTAAATTCTTCGTGTGAACGAGGCATGAACTCAGTTTTGCACCAACTTTTATGAAATTTAAAACATATATTACAAAACATCTGGACATAAATTCTATTCATGATTTTCAAAACTTTTACCAACAATTGCAGAATTATGACTAATAAAATTTTAACATTATATTTTAGCATTCCATTTTCCTTATATAATCTTTTTGTAAGAGTGGAACGAAAACCGTGAGTGTGTTGTTCTTACAGTCCTATAATATATGTATGGTTGGGGGGGGGGGGAGGGAGGGGGGGCACCGAGACCATAAACTGCAAATATAATATCAGTGCTGTTAATGGTGTAAAAGTTACTATAAATTGAAAAATTGAATCTTGATAAGTTTATGAAAGTGGTTGTTTTCAATTAATTATGTGGTAAAATAAATAAAAGTTTACTCAAGTATGGCACTATGCTGTACAACATATATTCAACGATGACAAAATACACATGATGCACTATTATTTAAATATGGATTATGTGTTATATATGGAGTAAAATTTGAAAAAAATCTCTAAACACTTTCTAGAAATATTTCGACCGTGTTACCGGTTTCTTCATTCGTGTTTACCTGACATAGCAACGTAACGCAAGATTACCATAGAATTACGTTGCTACGTCAGGCAAACACGACTAAAGAAGACCGGTAACGCGGTCCAAATTTGGTAATGATGTCCATATTTGAACAATGGTAAAGCGAAATAGTCCAAGATAGACAAACTCTGAATTCATATGATAAACTGTCGTATAATGTATGCAAGCGTTATTCGGTTATCTAAATTCAAATAAAGCGTTAAAAAAAAAAAAAAAAAGCAACGATTTCAACAATGCCATGCAAAAGGTCGCGGAGTTCGACAGACGACTCTAAAACCGATTTAACTTGATTCAAACAAAATGTGTCTTGATATAGCAATTAATGTAGAACTTATGCAGAATACGCACAGTGAATGTAAATTTATAACTATAAAAAACATAAAGATGTGAACCAACATTTTGACATTTTCTACCCCTGTATCAAGTTTTCTGGATTTACGATGGAGCTCAAACTGAATATTTATATTAGTATATCAAATAGTCCTCTTCACTTCTGTATATTGTAAATGAATACTTTATGATTCGTTATGAAGACCAAATGTATAGCCCTAAACCAAAATTGTGAAATTTCCTAACGCTGCGTAAGGGGTTCAAATTCTATAGTATGCAACCGAAAGATGACAGAATGGTGCAAATTCTTGAGAATTCACGCTTCCACTGTCGTCAGGGGAGGTGAGGTTATCATCTCCGCACAGCCAATCAGAATCGCAGAAGAATTGTCCGCCATTACCTCCGTCAAAACTTGTGATGACGGAGGTTTTGAGGTACAAATGTTTTAGCCTGATTAACTTCGAGTTCTCATAAAATTGGTGGAATTTTGTGCGTCGGGGAAATGCAACAGTGATTCACGTTACCCAGAAAGGATATTAAAAGTGGTGTTTATCCTATTTCCAAAGCCAAAATCACAAAAAGATTAATGTTTACGTTGGATAAAGGCGTGCGGTAGGCCCCACAGTAAGAGCAGAATGGACCGGCACACAAAGTAAGTTAGTCTTAGCAGACACTTATGTATTAGATAATAGTAATAGTTAAATCAGGGACTGATAATAATACATGCCCATGTCATGTGTATGAATGTACTAAGAGCTACAGGTGCTTGGGTTTAAGACCCCCCCCCCCCCCTTCTCCCGAATAACCTGCACGACTTGATTTAAACTATTTCTTGTTGAAAATCTCACTAATGCATGTCAACAATGTCTTGCATACCCCAAAATAGCTCTTTTTAAAAAATTACCCCCACTGGATATAACAATTCGTGTAGCTAGGTTATTCAAGGGGGGGGGGCGGTGTCATGAACCCAAGCACCTGTGCTAAGAGCTACACAATACTTTTTTTTTTTTTTTTTTTACTATAATATTATCTATTAAAAAGAATCCCATATCTAAACTATTTTCATATCTAGGGTCAATTCATTTAATGTTTACACCAATATATATGCAGTTTCTGGTCTGGTGTCTTAAATTTTCCTTGCTCAGCCATGTATATCATAACATGACTGTAAGAGCGCCATATTCAAGGTTTTCTTTTCATGATTCCTACAATAGATCATACCAGGGGATAAAGTTCTAAAGTTTCAGTAATCAGACTGATTCAGTGGTCAAAGTTTTTAAATATCAACAGAATTTATGTCCATATATATTTTATAATACATGTAAATGGTTTTAAATTAGAATTTAGATTTCATAATAATTAGAGCAAACTGAAATAAGTAGTTAATAAATTGTTGGGTGTAATGTATGCATAGGAACTTTCATATAATAGGTCAGGTCACCTTTTAAAAATTCCATGGCCCCTCTCAACATCTATGTTTTACTTCCAAATGCTAAAAAAAAAATTGTTGTTTCTTTATAGATTCATTGGATATACTTGTAACAGCAGCACGAGTCAGAGAATTTACAAGACCAGTTAACAACAGCAGAAAATGTCTTTCATCAACAGAGCATACTTAATCATCACCTGCAACTCCAGTTATCAATGGAAGCCCAAGATTAACCCCACCAACAGGCCACCCCTTTTGACATTAACAGTACTCTACAGCAAGAGAAAAATAAACCAGGGTTGTTTTTATATTATATCAATTTGAGACATGCCACATTTTGTACTTTGTTAAGAGGTTTTTTTTATATACATCTGAGCAAATTCCCCAGTGTGTAAAAAAGGAGGGACATAACAAATATGACAAAACAATCTCAGTTGTTATTAACACTGATGAGGGTGAGACATAATTTTGAAATCAAGGACTTGGCATCAAGATTTTGTATTTCAACACAGTGTATCAGTGATATGTTCTGTGCCTGAATTGACCTTATGTTGTGTTAGGTTGTGTTTCAATATAGCCCTATAGGAATGATATTAACAACATGACAACTGAATAAAAGCTCATTTCCCAACAACCATCGCTATCATTGATTGTGCAGAAAGGAAATCACAGAAACCATCTTCTTTAAAACTGCAGTTACAAATTATACATTCTGACTACAGATCAGCTACAACCTAAAGGGGACTTGTGGATTGTGATCCTTTAGGGGACACAATGGAAACTAGATGTATGCTGTATACTAATTTGTGTTATCCTGGATAAATAAAGGCTATTATTATTATCATATTTGTTTGTGAATTATTTACTGGATCAGTGTCAGATGTCGCTGTTACAGAGAATAGTGGATTTTACAAACTCCTTTGTTAACTGATTGTGCAGGGTTGGCAAAAAAGTGGTCAATATGAGTATTGACCGGGCCAGTGGTCAATACTGGTTAAAACCGGTCAATAGTGGTTAATACAGGTCCATTGAAAATTATTTGGTCATAGTCTGTGTTATTCATTTTGACCATTATGGTAAATCAGGAAACTATATACTAACTAGTTAGTATATAGGTCCCTGGGTAAATACTGTAATTCATAACATGCACTATCAGTTTATAATATACTTATAAGTCATAATATTAAATAAATAATGTATACAATGACTGTTGAATTGGGGATGATGTAAAAGTTTCTGTTCAAATTCCTTAGTTTAACAAGAACTACCTATAAGTATTGTTTCATTAATCTTCATTTTAACTGTTGAATAAACATTTGAGGGGGTTGGTTGGTGATGTTTTCATAACAATAACAGTCACACTGGTCATCTTTGGTCCCAGCCTATGCTTATTAACACCTGTCAACTCTGCTTCCTGTGCTCAGGTAATGTCCAGCTACCTTTTACTCTTAATCTGCCCAGGTACATGTATTGAGAGGTCTGTCTCAAATTGTCAAGCTATGCTATAGAACTGTGACCCTCTGGTAGGTACTGAAGATATTTCGGTCAGTTTCAGCAAACCAAATATATTAAATTTATGAAATTACATTTGATTATCTAATGAAAAATATTAACCCATATAATGAAAAGACTTAATTTATCTTTATCTTTGCAAGAAATGTACAAAAAAAGGTAAATAAGTAAATCATAAATAATAGTAAAATAAAAGATGCAAAAGCAAGCAAGCAGATGAAACATTTTATTGAACCGGTCAACTCAGCATATATGATATAGTTATTCAGTTTCAACCGGACAACAAACATCGTCAATTCCGTAACAAAACAATTATTCAAAACTCGGAAAACGTTTCGTAATTAACCCAGCTGTGCACGAACAGTAAGCATCGATGACAGCCGATCCTGTTATTCGATGGTTAGACGATGTGGTGTTTCGAATTCTTTACTTCAAATGCAGCGAAAGCATCTAGCGCTAACAAATAAGTTATATTATAATTACTGTTTCGTCCGCGTTTTTACTCACTGAAATTATGTTAACATAACCTTCTCTGAAGTATGTCAGACCCTTTGACGGACTTTTCTGTGAAAATTCACGAGTAAACGAGGCGATTGAAAAGATATCCTGTATAAGATCTAAATCGTCCGCCATGTTGTTTACACAAGTTGACGGAGTCTGAAAACATGTGACGTTCGTTGTCATCGGTGGGCGGGGCGTGGAAGAGTGAATTATTATCTTTCTTTTTTTTTTTTTAATTGTGCTGAACTTTGACCTTTTAGTTTCAAATTATCGACGTCATTTTTTATGACGTAATTCGTCACATTTCCATTATGACGTTTCATTGTTGGCAGTACGATGTCGTCAACGGAAATAGAAGCGAATTTAAAAGGTGGCACAGTGAGTACAGATATTCTCACTTCTGAAGAGAGGTAAATGTTATATGACCATACAATATTTCGGCGTGTAATTTTAAAAGATCGATACACATGGAATCATAACAGATCTACAACTGAATTGAATCTTTGTATTGTTAGGCCTATTGTGTACCTTTGAAGTTTTGATAATATGATACGAGCTAACGAAAACATGACTTCATTCTAATATTTATTCATCGTCAATACATTCTCTCTTTACCAACATATTTCTAAAAAGCAAAATTATGAATACGTGTATATCTTTATATCATAATTTTCTTATTTGTACAATGCAAATACAGTATTGTGCCATTAGTGATCGTCCCAATACAAAACGGCCACCTTCATTGCGCAACTCGCTTGAATAATCAAACTTGAAATAAAAACTAAACAACCATTTTTTCTTACCTTAATATTTAGTTATGTAGCCTTTAGACCTTGATACTCTTTGTATACGCCGAAAGATGAATTTGTACAGGCTCTGAATATACAAGTTCGCAAAATGGCCGACCGTCACGTCAACCGCAATAACACCTGAAATATTCTAAGCGCCTGTTTTGTATTAATAACGGAAAATTCACTTACCAGATGGAGTTAGTACTTTGTAATATGGCCTCAGGTACGTAACACACTGCGAATTCTCCTTGGAAGAGTGTTATAAAGACTCCAAATATAATGTAAAGG